>NC_059383.1:11861300-12161300 GCF_019703515.2 Myxocyprinus asiaticus
ATACTAATGAAAAACAAACATTTATAAAATAAAGTTAATGTTTAATTTCTGCAACATTTGCAATAAACCTTTTCTTAAGTTTCAGCCGTAATCCAGACCTAAACATAATCATAAAGAGTAGCCTCTTACCCACACCGTAAACCTTACCATGATTTTAATAGGAAAATAACTTTTGAAGGAAAAAAGAACATCTGGGTTAGGAACGAGACGAGGGAAGCAGGTTATTGACATACATCAGTCATCTGCATTGCATAAACAAATAAAGTGTTAGATTGGAGGCTAGCTAAAATTTTATGCCTGTATTGATATACATTTTCTTACTTTATCGAACAAGCTAAGTCGTACGATATCGTAAGGTTTCACCATCTCGTCCAAATTGTCGTATTGAACCTCTTCCTCAGAAGTACCATTAGACACATGAACCTGAGGTCTCAAACACAGAAAGAAGCTCAGTCAAACGTGCATCTATGTCCTTATATGTGCTTCATGCTCGTGATCGATTTCCGCAATTTTCTTAATTTCATGAAAATCCTTTATCTCCAGCATTTTGGATTCATCTCATTGTTTTGGGGGCATGAGATTATTTTCTTCTCTCTTGAGTGACCTGCCTGCTCAATAGCATCATTGGGAATCAATTTTCTGCATGGAGAATCTTGACATTCAAATGCAAAAGGGTAGAATGTGCCACAGGCAAGACACCTAGCAGGGGCCATGCTTCTCCAGCACTAAGGGGTGTATTCAATGAGAGTAATCTTCAGGGACCTGTTCTAAACTGTTTTTCAACAGTTTAAGGTTTTAGACACCAAAATATTTACTCTCCAGAGATGCGTCTGACTATATCTGATTTTATCTTTCTGATGGAAACCACTTAACATGGTGTTCTAAAGATAAGTCTACTGTAGGAATACACCAAAACAGATCAGATATATGCATCGACTCTGTGTCCACTTTATATGGCCTGTGTGCCCATTAAAGGGATAGTTTACCCAAAAATTTAAATTATCTCATCATTTACTCACCCTTATGCCATCTCAGATGTGTATGACTTTCTTTCTTCTGCTGAACTCAAATTAAAATTTTTAGAAGAATTCGAGCTCTTTTGGTCCATACAATGCAAGTGAATGGGTGCCAAAATTTTGACATTCCAAAAATCACATAACTCAGTAAAAAAGTAATCAATACGACTCCCTCACCCACACCTATCATATCACTTCTAAAGATATTGACTAAAACACTAGAGTCTTATGGATCACTTTTGTACTGCCTTTATGTGCTTTTTGGAACTTCACAATTTTGGCACCCATTCACTTGCATTGTGATGACCTACAGAGCTGAAATATTCTTCTAAAAATCATAATTTGTGTTCTGCAAAAGAAAGAAAGTCATACACATCTGGGATATCATGAGGGTGATTAAATGAAGAGAGAATTTTCATTTTTGAGTGAACTATCCCTTTAAGGAGATAGTCCATCCAAAAATTAGTATTCTATCATAATTTGCTCACCCTCAGGATGTTTCAAACCCTTATGACTTGCTTTCTTCCATAGAACACCAAACGTTTTGAAGAATGTTCATGCTGCCCTCTTTCCATACACCATAAGGGGATGGGGATTAGGAGCTGTCAAGCTGCAAAAAGGAAAAAAGCACCATTAAAGTATCATAAAATTAGTCCAAATGACTCTATATTCCAAGTCTTCTCAAGTTATACGATAGTTTTGCATGAGTAACAGACTGAAATTAAAGACCTTATTCACAGAAAATCTTCCTCGACAGCTGTGGTCACCATACACTTTCATTGGATGGAAAAAAGCAACTTGTACATTCTGTTATACATATCTGTCAGTGTTCCAAAGTAGAAAGAAAGTCAAACAGGTTTGGAAAGACATGAGGGTGAGTAAGTGATGACAGAAGTATCGTTTTTAGCTGAACTGTCCCTTTAATAGGACTTAGGACAAAAAGCACATGAGACCATTGTGTAAAGAAGTCTAGTTTTTGCAATAAAACTTGAATGGAGAAGACTTGGTGATTGTTGATGCCAGGTGCATCTCGAAAACAGCTGATCTCTGGAGATTTTCATGCTCTTTTACAGAGATAAACAAAAACCATCCAGTGAGTGTCAGTTCTGTTGGTGAAAGCACCTTGTTAATGAAAAAGATTGTAATATGTTTCATTAGAGCAGACAGGCAACAAATATTCTGGTAACAAAAAAGAAGAATGTCATGGTACATGATATAGCTACATGTAAACATGTCCAAAACATCATGATAGTACCATGGTACTTTTTGTTTATGCAACCTCAAGTTTCTCTTAAAGAACTGTCCCTGCCATTGAGATAAACTAATTGCACCATATTGTATTTTGGGAGACAATTATCTGCTAAAATGGCCTGCTTGTGACAAAATCTAAAACAGTCATACAGAGAAACACATTTCAATGTTATTACTTGATCTTGACACAGCGGGTGGCTTTGGAGATTCGAAGCTGGAAAGTGTGCGTTTGCTGACATCTAGCGGCTGATTTGTGTAATTACACGAGCGTAATGCCAGTTAAAAAGACATTAAGTGAGCAGATCTCCGAGTATACAAGATTTATAAAGTGGGTTTTGAGGCAAAATTGTTATAAGAAATCAGGAAAACGTAAAAAGTCAAATAATCACACAAGCCTGGATCAATCTGATTCTTAAAAAGGACAAAGATCCAAGCGAGTGTAAAAGTTACCGTCCAATTCCCCTGATCCAGCTAGACGTTAAAATATTATCAAAAATTTTGGCTAACTGTTTAAGTAAAGTTATGACATCTCTTATACATATAGATCAGGTGGGATTTATTCGGGGCCGCAGCTCTTCTGATAACATCAGGCATCTAATCAATATCATGTGGTCAGTGGCGAATAATCAGATCTCCGGTCGCTCGAAAAGGCGTTTGATATGTTAGAATGGGATTATCTTTTTAAGATTTTGGAAATATATGGGTTCAGGAATACTTTTATTGGATGGATTAAGTTACTTTATATACACCCTGTAGCAGCGGTACAAACAAATGGATTAATTTCAGATTATTTTACTCTGAATAGGGACACTTGGCAGGGTTGCCCTCTTTCCCCATTATTGTTCTGTCTTGCCCTGGAACCATTAGCAGCCACGATAAGAAAGGAGGATGATTTTCCAGGGGTGATGGCGGGAGGTGTGGCGCATAAACTTTTGCTTTACGCAGATGATATTTTATTATTCGTCTCTGACCCTACTAGATCTATGCCTTGCCTCCACAGAAATATTAATTCCTTTTCTAAGTTCTCAGGATACAAAATCAATTGGTCTAAATCCGAAGCTTTGGAGCCTACGGCATACTGCCCGGTAACGGCTTTTCAGCCGGGCGCCTTTCAGTGGCCCAAACAGGGCATTAAGTATTTGGGAATTTTATTCCCAACAAATTTGTCTGATTTTGTTAAGAGTTAATTTTGACCCGTTAATAAAAAGGTTTTCGAGCGTTGTGGGCAGGTGGGCTTCATTACATTTATCTTTGATTGGGAAGGTTAATGTTATTAAAATTAATTGTATTCCGAAGTTTAACTACCTGCTACAGTCTCTCCATATTGATGTCCCCCTCTCTTATTTCAAGCAATTTGATAGCATAGCAAAGTCCTTCATTTTGAATGGTAAACGTCCCAGGTTACATTTCAATAAACTACATAGGCCGATTGACAATGGTGGGCAAGACCTACCCAAGATTTTGTTTTATTATTATGCATTCGGTCTCAGACAAATGGCTCATTGGTCGCTTCCACCTGAGAGAGCCCCTCCCTGGTTTTGTATTGAACAGGAAGTTCGACGTTTTAAGAATACCGGCCACTCCCGCAACCTATCAATTGGGTCCCACGGCTACCGCGAATAAAGTCATAGCCTCTAAATGGCAGTTATAAACATAAATCACTAATGATTGCTTTGTGTTGTTAGAGCATAGTTATTGCACTTACATTCATGTGATGAGTGAGATAGTGCTTATCAAAGCATGCATGATGACACACAGGCAGAAGTTCTTGCAAATTTACAGTAATGGTGAAGATGCCACGCCAACTTGCTTGTGGTTGAAACATCATTTAGTGCACTGGTACTACACAGCGGTCTTGACTAGGACCATAAGCTGAGACCCAGATCCAAAGCAAGACTTTAAGTGTTGAGACCCAGACCCAGACACTGAGTAACGAGACCCAGATCCAGACCAAGACCATGTATATTTCTTGAGACCAAGATCACAAGATCAAGACTCCAACTCTGCCTCAGAGTGGTACTTTCCACCAGAAGGAGTACAAAGAAGAATTTGTATAAATTAGCCAACCCTGAGCCTGTAAATGGTTTTATTTTTTGTTGCTTCTATGCAGTAAGTGAATAACACGAATAACATTCTATAACTTAAAAACATAAAATTAATTTGAGTAACTTTTATTTTAGTTTTAGATATTCATATTTTGCAGGAGTCCTGTGAGTAATTTCTTTCTCCCGCTCCGCACGCACACATTAGTGTCTTCTCACCAGCACCAACACTCAACAATCAAAACTTGTCCAGTGCTGCACTCTGTTGCACTAGGTCCCGTGGTAGTGCCGTGGGAGTGAAGGCCTCTACCCAGTGGCCGCCGACATTCAACCCATCTCACCAGCGTATGCCAAATCAGTAATTTCCCCAGTAGCTGCCATGTCTGTCTCTCCCCCAGCGGCCACCAAGTCATTCCCTCCCTCAGTGACCATTGCTGACCCTGTCCTTTCTCTAGTGGCCGCCGACGTCCAACCCATCTCCCAGCGGCCGCCAAGCCAGTCTTTTTCCCAGCGGCCGCCAAGCCAGTCCCTTCCTCAGTGACCATTGCTGACCCTATCCTTTCCCCAGCAGCTGCCGAAGTCTTACCCATCTCCCCAGCAACCACCAAGCCAGTCCTTTTCCTAGCAGCTGGCATGTCTGCCCTGTCCCCAGCAGCCGCCAAGTCAGTCCTTTCCCCATTGACTGTCGCTGATCCTTTCCTGTCCCCAGTGGCTTTCGATGATGCAGTCCTGTTCCCTGTGGCCGCAGACGATCCAGGCCCTCCCTCCGTGGCTGCCGCTGATCCAGTCCCATTTCCAGTGGCTGCCGAGTCAGTTCCTTCCCCAGTGGCCGCTGTGTCTATCCCATCCCCAGTGGCTGCTGCCAACCTTCCTCGGTTCCCTGCGACCACTGCCAACCCAATTTTCCCAGAAGCGGGTGTATTTTCTTCTTCTGAGCCTGATATCCAGCCTGTCCCAGCCTCTGGTGCTCCCCTGTCTGTCCCTCCAGGTCTTTCTCCCCTGTCTGTCTGTAAAGTTATGCTCCCATGTCTGTCCTACCAGACTTCACTCCCCTGTTTGTCCCGCCAGGTCTTGCTGGTCTTTCTCCCATGTCTGAAGATGCCGGACCTCATACCTACCTGGATTACCCTTCCGGTGCCACCCTGGTGTCCTGCTCCACCGGTGGTGCCACCCAGGTTTCATGCTCAACCTGCACCCCACTGATCTGTTCCGCCAGTCTCTCCCTGGTCTGTTCTATGGGTGCCCTCTTGGTCCACTCCACCAGAGCACATCCTGTTCCACATGTTTCACTCCCTATATACAGTATTGTGCTTTCTTCCCTCTTGTCTTTTCCAGATTGTTTTGTGTATTCAGTCAGTTTAAGTTAGCTTCGGTCTGTCTTGTGTTTATGTTTGCTACCTCTTTGAGAGTCTTGTTTCTGTTGTTTTCCTCCATTGAGAATGGTTTTGTTCCTGTTTTGAGTTTTGTTAATAAAAGCCCATTGATTGCTACCCTGCTTTGGGTCCTACTTCCTGTTCTATGACACAACCACTGAGATGTTTAGCTCAAGCACTTGTGAAGGAAAGGAGTTACAACACAGTAATTATCTACTTACATAGTGGATCATGTACAAGGAGGTTCAATAGAAAAATGTGAATTTGTTTTGTGGTTTGCATGTGGTTTTCATTGTAAATGTGTTTTGAGGTGTCTGATCTTTGCACAGCTGAAGTATCAGATTGATGTTTTTTCTAATGTTTTTTTTATTACCCTAACTCTAACTTATTCTAACCTAACTGAACCTAACCTAATCTCAGCCTCAAGTGGCACTTCCACAGTCCATGCATTAACCATCTGATGCATATTGCACACAAAACTGGAAAACTCAATAAGTCAGTCAATAAGTCAGTTTGAATATGAAGTTAATTGAGTGGCTTGAGCATGATATAATCACTATATTAGCCAAAGTTCGCCAGGTGAATGGCATCAAATCTTTAAAGATTAAAAAGAGTTTCATTTGAGGCATGTTTTAGAAAGTAAATCGGATATCCACAAGGGGAACTTTATATTCCGCTTTGTTTACAAAGATGTCAAATATTTTTCTGTGTGTTTTCTGTGGAATCGCTCACTGAGACTGCCGTGTAATTATTATTATTTTTTGTATGCGCCAGTCTTCTATCTATAATCTGTCTCAGATAACTCTGCCCCTAGATGGCATGTAATGATAAAGCTGAATGTGATTGGCTGAGTTCGGAATTGCATATTACCATACTACTCATACTAATTTTGCCATAGACACATATGGCAGAAGTAGTAAGAGTAGTATGGGTAGTATGCCATTCCGCACTCAGCCATTGGTTCTTCCTTTTTAAATGAGCGGTTCTTGGCCAGTTTGAGCGGCAATAAGCCAGAGACCTCTTGCCATTTGAGTCAAAGGTCTGGCTATGTGAAACTAAACCTAACCTAACTAACTAAAAAAGCACTTTGTATCGAGCAGGGCGGGGCCAAGCGGCATTTGGGCAGAGCGAGGCGGGGAAGATAAGTGGTGAATGAGTTCCACCTGTGTGCCACACCGGTCACGCATTCCAGTGAGGGGCGGTGGGAGTATTTAAGGAGAGGAGACAGCGGCAGACGAGAGGGAGAGATGCACGAAGACTGTCTTTGTGTGTGTGTTTTTATGTTCATATGTAGCTGGCTGAAAAGCAGTGCGTGTTTTTGTTTTGTTATACACTGAAAAGTGTTTATTAAATTTCTATGTGTTTGTCAAGTTGGTCCCAGCTTCCTCCTTTGCCATCCTTGAATTGTTACACTGGTGCCCAAACCCGGGAAGGAGGAGGGATGCGCCGTAAAGGAGTGCTCGATGCTGACTGAGGATCGCAACGCTGAGGGAGTGCTCGATCCGGTGGCACTGGAGCACTGTGTCAACTGGCAACTGAAAGGGACGGCTGAGGGGTCCAGTGCCATCGCCTGGTGTCATGGACCGAAGCAGTACAGCAAGCTGAGGGCCAGTTGATGGCGTGTCCGGGCCGGCGAGCCCTTCTCTCTCTCCTCTCTCTCTCTGCTTTCTCCTCTTTCTCTCTGCTATCTCCTCCCCCCTTTCTCTCCCTCATCCTGTTCCCACTCCCACTTCTTTTGTAAAAGGAATTGCATTCAATAAAAATGTAGTGCTCCACAATAAAGAAAACATATGATCGACGGTGGTCACGTGATGCTATGCGAGAAGCAGACATGTGAGTGACTAGCTCTGCTAGTTTTTTAATTATTTTCATGTTATAATCCAGTGAGATTCGATACACCCAGTTACACATTTGCTCTTTGATGCAAAGCATGGCAAAGAAGTCAAAATCCTCGGGCTCTGGAGACATTAAAAGACACTTACGTGTTCAGGATGAAAGCCCCGACAGGTCTACAGACCAGGGACTCGATTTGGATGGCGCGGTAGGAGAGGTGATCCAGTGTCAGTTGTCCAACATGTCGGTGATATTGACGAAGATTCTTGCTGACTTGGAGGATCTTGCTGTAATACGTTGATCGATTACAGCGATGGAAACAAAATTCTCTGAGCTAGTTACAAGAGTGACTGATGTTAAGAGATGAATCGATTATTTGGAGTCATCAGAGAGGGAATTAACCGCTAATCCACCTGTGACCAAAGTTGATTTGGAACATCTCCTTGAAAAGCTTGAAGATCTTTAGAATAGAAGCCGCAGGAATAATGTTCGAATTGTTGGAATTCCTGAGCATGAGGAGGGCAGAGATATGGTGAAATTCCTAGATGAGCTTTTCCCAAGTCTGCTCGACATAACAGGCCACAAGCTGGAAATCGAGCGAGCTCACAGAGTCCCAGCTCACAGATTTGCTGAGGGAGACAGGCCCCGATCGATTCTGGCCAGATTTCTGAGATCATCCGATAAAGATCTTGTGTTGTGCCAGGCGAGGAGCAAAGGGAAGCTTTCTTGGAAGAACCATAATATTTTCTTGTTCCCGGACTTTGCAAACTCGACAAGAGAAAAACGCGATCGGTTCAAGGAATGTAAGAAACTCTTACATCGGTAAAAGATCACTTTTGCTCTGAGGTTTCCGACCAAACTGAGAATAGAAATGAAGGTTGGTCGCAAAGTATTTACATGTCCCAATCAGGCAATGTCTTTTATTGAATCAATGGCTGAGTAAACCATTGGATGTTTCTCATGTGAGTGGGTCGACCCGCTGTACTTACTCTTGAGGAAGCTGGGCGTCATTTTGGTTTCTTTTTGCTTTTTGCGTTGGCTCCGCCGTGCAGCTGGAGCTTGTTTGTGAATAACACTTTTCCTTAAAGAAACTTTTGCATTGAAGT
The DNA here is from genome assembly GCF_019703515.2 of Myxocyprinus asiaticus. NCBI lineage: Eukaryota > Metazoa > Chordata > Actinopteri > Cypriniformes > Catostomidae > Myxocyprinus > Myxocyprinus asiaticus. The sequence continues at coordinate 11,869,922 of NC_059383.1, forward strand.
TCCCGGCCAGTTTGAGAGTGGACACTATGGATGACCGCAAAATATCTACATGCTCACACAAAGGATGTCTTTTATAAAGTTGACGGATTGTGTAAGTCATGGTATATACTTTTATGCGGCCTCCAAGTGAATTGACTCGACCACCCGGGGAACCGGGATGCTGGTTTTTTTTCTTTTTGTATTGGTTCCGCCTAGTGGCTGGAGCTTGTTCTATTGAATAACACTCCTTTGGAACAGCTGTGGATTAATCTGTTCGTTCTTTGTGCTTATTCCTCCTGCTGTCTGTTGTTTGTTTTGTTGAGTATTTTTATGGGACATTGGAATGATTACATCATCCGTTGAACTCATAATAGCCGGCTCACGGAATATTCATTTGTCTGTCCAAGGAATCTGAACAGGTGTATATCAGCTGGAATTTGTTTTGTGGAAGATCACACCATTGAGACAGTTCTGTGAATGAATCTACACGTCCTTTGTGTTCATTCTTCCTATTTGCTGGGTTTATTTTACAAAGTATTTTCTGTTATGTAATTTTGCCTCACAAATTTGTGAGGCAAAATTGTGCAATCCGATGGCAAAGTGGTCGTGGGGGCTTGTGGGCGTTCATGGACCTTTTGAGTTTAGAGGGATTGTCGCCGGTTGGCGCTTTCGTGCACAGGGTTAATGTGCACGTTTTTCTTTTTTCTGTTTGTTTTGTTCGGGGGGAAGTTCGGGGTTTGTTTGTTTCACTAATGGGGAATGTGGTCTGTATAATTTTGTTTTTGACACACAATTTATTTTTTCTACTATATCAAAATGTCAAATGTTAATATGAGTGTACTATCTCTCTCCACATGGAATGTAAATGGGTTGGGGCACCCCATAAAAAGAAGGAAGGTTATTACTTTTCTTAAACGTAAGAAATATGATACAGTGTTTCTTCAAGAAACACATCTCTCCCCACAGGAAGCTGAAAGATTTGGGAAGATATGGGGTGGACATGTTTTTTTTTAGTGCTGGCTCAAGTAAGAGTAGGGGAGTCATTATATTGGTAAATAAAAATCTACAATTCAAAAGTCAAAGTCAAAAAGTCAAATCACTTTATTGTCACACAGCCATATACACAAGTGCAATGGTGTGTGAAATTCTTGGGTGCAGTTCCGATCAACATAGCAGTCGTGACAGTGATGAGACATATACCAATTTACAATAACATCAAATTAACACAACACAATTTAAACATCTGTTATACACATAATTACACTCAACAGTATACAAATAATAACATACACTGTACAGTATACAATATGCACTATATAGATACACATTATTCAATAAAAATAAAAAATAAAAATATATAAAAAAGTATATATATATAGAATGTACAGTATTGTACTGTATTGACATTCAGGCTGTCGGTTGATAGTCAGTTGTTAAGAGAGAACATAATATAATAATAATAATATAATTTATGACAGTCCGGTGTGAGATATAAGAGTAAGGGTAATAAAGTGCAGTGCTGATGTATTTTGATCGTGGGAGATCAAGAGTTCAAAAGTCTGATTGCTTGGGGGTAGAAGCTATCATGGAGTCGGCTGGTGCGGGTCCTGATGCTGCGATACCGCCTACCTGATGGTAGCAGTGAGAACAGCCCATGGCTCGGGTGGCTGGAGTCTCTGATGATCCTCCGAGCTTTTTTCACACACCGCCTTGTATATATTTCCTGAAGGGAGGGAAGCTCACCTCCGAATTCAAATGTCTCAAACAGATTAAAGATAAATTAGGAAGAGTAATTATTGTTTTAGCTGAAATTCATGGGCAAAGGTTGATTTTGGCTAATATTTACGCACCTAACGCTGATGATCAAGGCTTTTTTATAGATCTTGAAGGGATGTTGCAAGTCGCTGGCACCCCTCATGATATAATATTGGGAGGAGACTTTAATCTTTTGATGGATTCAGTCCTTGATCACAGTGAAGCAAAAATGTGTAAGCCCCCTAGAGCAACACTGACGCTTCACAGGATGTGTAAAAATCTTGGTCTTACGGATATTTGGAGACTTTTGAACCCATCTGGTAGGGACGATAAATTTATTTCATCAGTCCATAAGATTTATTCTAGAATAGATTTATATATATATATATATATATATATATATATATATATATATATATATACATATGTCCCTCATTTCATCTGTTGTTGATTGTTCAGTTGGAAATATTTTAGTCTCAGATCACACCCTGGTGAGTTTAGAGGTGTTGCCACATTCGGAGAAAAAGAAATCATATAGTTGGCGCCTTAATGTATCCCTGTTGCAAAATCCTGATTTTCAACAAATGTTAAAGACTGAAATCTTTTGGAAAAAGTCATGAGGCATCAGTGTAATACTCCCTGTTAATTCAGAGTATGGGGGACAGAGCCTGAACTTCTCTCAAGAGAGTATGGGAGAAAGATTTCAACTTGGCATTGGAGGAAGGAGTGTGGGTTAAGATTCTTAAAAACGTTAAGTCTGCATCAAGAGATGCAAGGGTGCATCTTATACAATTCAAAATTTTGCATAGATTTTATTGGACCCCCTCTAGACTGTATAGGCTTGTTCTTAAAGACACACCCACCTGCTGGAGATGCCAATCGGAGGATGGAGACATGGCCCATGTTTTTTGGTGGTGTGTCGAGATCCAGAAATTCTGGTCGAAGGTTCAGAATTTTGTGTGCGACGTGGTGGGCACTCAGGTTTCGTTTTGCCCCAGACTTTGTGTTCTGGGCGATGGGGCGGTCATTGATGTGGGGGATAGCCATATAGAGAACTGGGTTCTGACCTGTGTGATGATTGCCAGGCAGGTTATTTTGAGGGGTTGGAGGTCAGCTGGTATCCCCCATATTCAGAGTGGTGCACTGAGGTGGGGAGGGTGGCAGCTTGTGAGGAGGTGTCATCGGGAAGACAGGGTGGCTTGGTTAAGTTTATTCGGAAATGGGGCAGGTATTTGGAGTTTTTGGAGGGCTCTCGGGTGGGGTGTGGAGAGAGTAGTGTATTATAGTTAGTATGATTATTATATGTGTGTATGTATGTATGTATGTATGTATGTCTATATATATGTGTATGTATTTATGTTTGTATATGTATGTGTATATATATATATATATATATATATATATATATATATATATATATATATATATATATATATATATATATATGTATATATTTTTTTATATATATGTATATATGTGTGTCAGTTTGATTTTTATTTCTATATATTTACTTATGTCTGACCACAGGGTTGTTTTTTGGGGGGGCGGGGTCGGGGAGGGGGGGTTGTGGGGTTTAAATGTTGATTTTATATATATATACATATATATATATATATATATATATATATAGTATATATATATATGTTTACATTTCATTGTTATTGTATGATTTAATAAAAAATGTTAATTACTAAAAGACTGAAATCAATGTTTATATGGAGACCAACTGGTCTTCAGTATCTTCTGTAGGCGTGGCTTGGGAGGCACTTAAGGCGGTTCTTAGGGTCGGACCATACAGTATGCCTCATTCATCATAAAATCCAAAGCACGAGAACTCGTGGAGTTGGAAGGAAATATTAAAAGTGCAGAGGCAGAGCTGAAGCACCGAATGTCGTCTGATGCCTCAGAGAATTAACCCGATTGAAATATAGATATAATACTATTTTGTCGTGGAAAGATGGTCATATTTTGAGTCGGGGGACAAAACAGGGAAGCTTTTGGCTAGATATATAAAGCAGAGAGATTCTTTTTCTACCATTCCCTCAGTGAAATCTGCTGGTGGTGAAATTTTTACCTCAGCCATTGATATTAATAATGCTTTTAAAGAGTTCTATTTTGATCTTTATAGTTCCACGTCTTCGTCTACTGATGAAGATATTAGACGTTTTGTGGAATCATTAGAACTTTAAAATTCTCTTGATTCTGAGATAACCTTGGAGGAGCTTGACGAGGTAATTAAGTCCTTACCTACAGGCAAGGCTCCGTGGCCAGATGGTTTTGCCACTGAATTTTTTAGATCTTATGCTACAGAACTGGCTCCACTTTTGTTAGAAGTTTTGACAGAATCATTAAAGAATGGAAAGCTTCCCCCAACCATGACACAAGCCTGGATCAGTCTGATTCTTAAAAAGGACAAAGATCCAAGTGAGTGTAAGAGTTACCATCCAATTTCCCTGATCCAGCTAAATGTAAAAATTTTGGCTAACTGATTAAGTAAAGTTATGACATCTCTTATACATATAGATCAGGTGGGATTTATTCGGGGCCATAGCTCTTCTGATAACATTAGGCGTTTCATCTATATCATGTGGTCAGTGGCAAATGATCATTCTCCGGTTGCTGCCATCTCACTTGACGCCGAAAAGGCGTTTGATATGGTAGAATGGGATTATCTTTTTAAGATTTTGGTAATGTATGGGTTTGGGAGTATATTTATTGGTTGGATTAAGTTATTTTATAGACACCCTGTAGTAGCGGTACATATAAATGGATTAATTTCAGATTATTTTACTCTGACTAGGGGCACCCGGCAGGGTTGCCCTCTTTCCCCATTATTGTTCTGTCTTGCCCTGGAACCATTAGCAGCCACGATAAGAAAGGAGGTTGTTTTTCCAGGGGTGATGGCGGGAGGTGTGGCGCATAAGCTTCTGCTTTGCGCAGATGACATTTTATTATTCATCTCCGACCCTACTAGATCTATGCCTTGCCTCCACAGAATTATTAATTATTTTTCCAAGTTCTCAGGATACAAAGTAAATTGGTCTAAATCTGAAGCATTGGCTCTGACAGCATATTGTCCAGTAACAGCTTTCCAGCCGAGCGCCTTCAAATGGCCCAAACAGGGCATTAAGTATTTGGGTATTTTATTCCCACCAAATTTGTCTGATTTAGTTAGTTCATTTTGACCCTTTAATAAAAAGGTTTTCGAGCAATGTGGGCAGGTGGGCTTCATTACATTTATCGATGATTGGGAAGGTTAATGTTATTAAAATGAATTGTATTCCAAAAATGTAACTACCTGCTACAATCTCTCCCTGTAGATGTCCCCCTCTCTTATTTCAAGTAATTTTATAGCATAGCGAAGTCCTTCATTTGGAATGGTAAGCATCCCAGATTGCATTTAAATAAGTTACATAGGCCGATTGACAAAGGTGGGCTAGGCCTACCCAAGATTTTGTTTTATTACTATGCGTTCGGTCTCAGACATTTGGCTCATTGGTCTCTTCCACCTGAGAGAGCCCCTCTCTGGTTTGGTATTGAACAGGAAGTTCTTGCCCCTATTTCGCCATTGCAAAGCCTCTCTATCAAACAAATCGGAGAAGTTAAGTTACACCCCGTTATTTTGCATGTACATTCGGTATGGACAAAAGTGTCCAGAATGTTTAAATCGGACATTTATTTAAATGCTGCCTCGAGCATATGGCAGAACCCAAAATTATGTATTGGTAAGTCCCCTTTCTGCTGGTCAGAGTGGATTGGGAGGGGGATTACTACACTCGGTGATCTATATGAGAGTGGAGTGTTGAGATCGTTTGAAAATCTGGTTCAACATTTTGAGATCCCCAGATCTCAGTTTTATAGATATTTACAACTGTGCCACCTGCTTTGTACTGTTTTTGGGAGTAGCACACACCCCCCTAAAGTGGCAGATGCTCTGGGAGAGGTGATTACTGCTTTTGGAAAAGATCATGAGGCATCAGTGTATTACTCCCTGTTAATTCAGAGTGTGGGGGATGGAGCTTTAACCTCTCTTAAGAGAGTATGGGAGAAAGACTTGTTATTGGAGGAGGGAGTGTGGGCTAGGATTCTTAAAAAAGTCTGCATCTAGAGATGCAAAGGTGCGTCTTATGCAATTCAAAATTTTTCATAGATTCTATTGGACCCCCTCTAGACTGTATAGGCTTGGTCTTAAAGACACACCCACCTGCTGGTGATGCCAATCGGAGGATGGAGACATAGCCCATGTTTTTTGGTGTTGTGTTGAGATCCAGAAATTCTGGTTGAAGGTTCAGAATTTTGTGTCTAACGTAGTAGGCACTCAGGTTTCGTTTTGCCCCAGACTTTATGTTCTGGGTAATGGGGCAGTCATTGATGTGGGGGATAGTCATATAGAGAATTGGGTTCTGACCTGTATGATGATCGCCATGCAGGTTATTTTGAGGGGTTGGAGGTCAGCTGGTGCGCCCCCATATCCGGAGTGGTGCACGGTGATGGGGAGGGTGGCGGCTTATGAGGAGGTGTCATCGGGAAGACGGGGTGACTTGGATTTGTTTATCTGGAAATGGAGCAGGTATTTGGAATTTTTGGAGGGCTCTCGGGTGGGGCGTGGAGAGAGAGTAGTGTAATATAGTTTTAAGTGAGTATGATATTATGTGTATGTATGTATGTATGTGTGTGTGAGTGTGTGTGTGTGTGTGTGTGTGTGTGTGTTATATATATATATATATATATATATATATATATATATATATATATATATATATATATATACAGTTGTGCTCAAAAGTTTGCAAACCCTGCCAGAAATTGTGAAATTTTGGCATTGATTTTGAAAATATGACTGATCATGCAAAAACACTGTATTTTATTTAAGGATAGTGATCATATGAAGCTATTTACTATCACATAGATGTTTGGCTCCTTTTTAAATCATAATGATACCAGAAATCACCCAAATGGCCCTGATCAAAAGTTTACATACCCTTGAATGTTTGGCCTTGTTACAGACACACAAGGTGACACACACAGGTTTACATGGCAATTAAAGGTTAATTTCCCACACCTGTGGCTTTTTAAATTGCAATTAGTGTCTGTGTATAAATAGTCAATGAGTTTGTTAGCTCTCACATGGATGCACTGAGCAGGCTAGATACTGAGCCATGGGAAGCAGAAAAGAACTGTCAAAAGACCTGCGTAACAAGGTAATGGAACTTTATAAAGATGGAAAAGGATATAAAAAGATATCCAAAGCCTTGAAAATGCCAGTCAGTACTGTTCAATCACTTATTAAGAAGTGGAAAATTCAGGGATCTCTTGATACCAAGCCATGGTCAGGTAGACCAAGAAAGATTTCAGCCACAACTGCCAGAAGAATTGTTCAGGATACAAAGAAAAACCCACAGGTAACCTCAGGAGAAATACAGGCTGCTGAAAAGACGGTGTGGTTGTTTCAAGGAACACAATATGACGATACTTGAAAAAAAATGAGCTGCATGGTCGAGTTGCCAGAAAGAAGCCTTTACTGTGCCAATGCCACAAAAAATCCTGGTTACAATATGCCCGACAACACCTTGACACGCCTTTGGAGTGACGAGACCAAAATAGAGCTTTATGGTCACAACCATAAGCGCTATGTTTGGAGAGGGGTCAACAAGGCCTATAGTGAAAAGAATACCATCCCCACTGTGAAGCATGGTGGTGGCTCACTGATGTTTTGGGGGTGTGTGAGCTCTAAAGGCACGGGGAATCTTGTGAAAATTGATGGCAAGATGAATGCAGCATGTTATCAGAAAATACTGGCAGACAATTTGCATTCTTCTGCACGAAAGCTGCGCATGGGACGCTCTTGGACTTTCCAGCACATCAATGATCCTAAGCACAAGGCCAAGTTGACCCTCCAGTGGTTACAGCAGAAAAAGGTGAAGGTTCTGGAGTGGCCATCACAGTCTCCTGACCTTAATATCATCGAGCCACTCTGGGGAGATCTCAAACGTGCGGTTCATGCAAGACGACCAAAGACTTTGCATGACCTGGAGGATTTTGCCAAGATGAATGGGCAACTATACCACCTGCAAGAATTTGGGGCCTCATAGACAACTATTACAAAAGACTGCATGCTGTCATTGATGCTAAAGGGGGCAATACACAGTATTAAGAACTAAGGGTATGCAGACTTTTGAACAGGGGTCATTTCATTTTTTTCTTTGTTGCCATGTTTTGTTTTATGATTGTGCCATTCTGTTATAACCTACAGTTGAATATGTATCCCATAAGAAATAAAAGAAATGTGTTTTGCCTGCTCACTCATGTTTTCTTAAAAAATGGTACATATATTACCAATCCTCCATGGGTATGCAAACTTTTGAGCACAACAGTATATAGGGGTGTGGGGTTTAAATGTTGATTCTATATATATATATATGTTTTGCATTTTTTTGTTATTGTATGATTTAATAAAAAATGTTAATTACAAAAGAAAAAATTTGATCATCGCCTGCATTAATTTCAAACTCTTTATGAAAGTGATCCAACAGATAAAATCTATTAAAATAGCTCATCTATTAAACAACATCAATGCCATGGTAGAGTTTGTTCTTAGCAGGGTTGGGAGGGTTAATTTTTTAAATGTACTCCACTACAGATTACAGAATACATGCTGTAAAATGTAATTTGTAATGTATTCCATTAGATTACTCAAGGTCAGTAACGTATTCTAAATACTTTGGATTACTTCTTCAGCACTGGTAGATTTTTTCACTTGTTTTGACTATAAAAACTCTGCCAGTACAGTAAGACAAAATACACGTTAAATATACATTTTTGCGCTAATAACAAAGGTCTTACTAGAAAAAATGAAATTATGATCCAACGTGAATTTTCTTGATAAAAAAAATATGATCGTGCCTGGTAACGTGCATGTAAAATGGCAAGAAATAGCATTTTAGCTTAACGTAAAGCTGACAATTTACACATGGTTTATTTATATTTCTTCTGCTCCAAACTTACTTCAAACTTACTTGTTATGAATGAATGTAACACATCATAAGAAAGTTTCACCGCTGTTAAAATGGACTTTGGATCGTAAAATGTATATGTATACATTTTTCCATCTGAAAGGACTAAATATTAAATGAAACAAATGACAATAAAATGCAAAGTAATCTCTTCAGTAATCAAAATACTTTTTGAATCTAACTGTATTCTAATGACCAATGATTTAAATTGTAACTGTAGTGGAATACAGTTACTTATATTTTGTATTTTAAATACGTGATCCCATTACATGTATTCCATTATTCCCCAACCCTGGTTCTTGGCAGCTTTGCATCTATTAATGGGCCTTGATGAAGACCCTTCTTCAGTCTTTCACCATGTCCAATCTGCAGTTATTGTTGTTGGCTTAGCTAGCTTTCATTTTAAGTAATTCTGTAAACTAAGAGAACACCACAAGCACAAAAATGTCCAAGCCAAATCTATGCCCTTGGGTAACTTTAAGGGTTACAAGATTCCAAGGTTCCAATATATGTTATGTATGCACGGTGTAAGTGTTAACAAGCCACTGACCCTAATGGTTTCCATGATGACAATTACCAAAATATACTTACTCATATAATCTCACTGCAACCAAAGAATCAGAGAGATTCAGAGAGATTTTGTTCCAGTTCCCAAAAAAGAGGTAAACAAGATGCTTCAATCAACAACAGACTGAAAGTTAAAGGCAGCAGCAAGCTAAATTCACAGATGAAGGGCAAAAATACATTCAATGGAGAGAACTTTATTATGACTGTAACCCGTTACAGTAAAAGGTTTTTGCCTATACAACAACTGCATTCTGCTGTGGGTGTAATTTTTATGAAAAAATGTAACAAATTCATCCTAATTAAGTGATTTTGCCCACTTTGTAATTGTTGATCCAAAACAGTGCTTCCCCAACCATGGTGCATGCATATAACCCATAGAAACAGGTGCAACACCAGAGTGCTAAAGAACATATTTGTCATCTTGTTATTTGTTTACGTGTTTGACATGATTCAAATGGCTTACTTGACACCAATATTTTTATATATATATATATATATATATATATATATATATATATATATATATATATATATATATATATATATATATATATATTTTTTTTTAAATTTAACGAATCAAATTTCACATGCATTTATCTGCAGTTGAAGCTATGGCAATCACCACATTATGTTTGCTTTAATAATGATTGAAGAAAAGTTATATGCTGTAATGATTCATTTTAGTCATAAATACAGATCAATACAGAATATAACTTTTTCAATCATTATTAAAAGCAAACATAATTGTAGTGATGTCATATTAACTGTAGATGTAGGCATGTGAAATTTGATCTGCCAAATTTAAAAAATATATATATATATATATATATATATATATATATATATATATATATATATATATATATATATATATATATATATATATATATATATATATATATATATGTGTGTGTGTGTGTGTGTGTGTGTGTGTATATATATATATATATATATATATATATATATATATATATATATATATATATATATATATATATATATATATATATATATATATATATATATATATATATATATATATATATATATATATATATATATATATATATATATATATATATATATATATATATATATATATATATATATATATATATATATATATATATATATATATATATATATATATATATATATATATATATATATATATATATATATATATATATATATATATATATATATATATATATATATATATATATATATATATATATATATATATATATATATATATATATATATATATATATATATATATATATATATATATATATATATATATATATATATATATATATATATATATATATATATATATATATATATATATATATATATATATTTTTTTTAAATTTAACGAATCAAATTTCACATGCATTTATCTGCAGTTGAAGCTATGGCAATCACCACATTATGTTTGCTTTAATAATGATTGAAGAAAAGTTATATGCTGTAATGATCTGTATTTATGACTAAAATCTGTTAAAACATTTTCTGATACACAAAGTGAAAATTCTGTGCATGTTGCAGTTAGTATAGTTATAGCTTGACAATTGTCCAAGATAAGAAAGGGGGTGTGGACCGCTAAGATGACTCGCTATCAAATAGCTCACCTTCCTCTTCCTCCTTTGAAGTTTACACTTCTGAATTTGAAAACAAAGTGATTTACAGACAAAGAAATGGAGAGAAAGGAGATGTGGTACATGTACAAATATAGACAATGATATTGCATCATGAGCATGCTCTTTGCTGTCCATATATAATCTACTGTTAGTCCTGTACCAATACATAATGGACACAGCTATTATACCTGCTTTATGCACTCCTTCATTTCTTAAAGAAATATTCCGGGTTGAATTCAAGTTAAACTCAATCGACAGCATTTGTGACATAATGCTGATTACCACAAAAATTTATTTTGACTTGCCCTCCTTTTCTCCAAATAAAAAAAAAAAAATCTGGGTTACAGTGAGATTTTTACAATGGAAGTGAAGGGGTGTAATATATATATACCATACATAGTACACACACACACACACACACACATACATATATATATATATATATATATATATATATATATATATATATATATATATATATGTGTGTGTGTGTGTGTGTGTGTGTGTGTGTGTGTGTGTGTGTGTGTGTGTCTTAAAATAGGCTAAAATTGCAGGCAGAAATTATATATTCATACATACATACTCACACACACACACACACACACACACACATATACATATATATATATATATATATATGTGTGTGTGTGTGTGTGTGTGTGTGTGTGTGTGTGTGAGTATGTATGTATGAATATATAAATTTCTGCCTGCAATTTTTGCCTATTTTTAAGATTTACACACTTTAGTTACATAACAAAATTCCATCAAAATGAATTAAGTAGAACAATCAAATTAATTAAAAGAATATAATTATAAAATAATATATAATATAAAGAATATAAAAGAAAATCATATAATGAAAAAATATTTAGTTTTTTTTTATTTACTTTTATTTAAGATTATGCAATTAAATTTGTTCGAATTTTGTTATGAAATTGAAATGGGTAAATCTTAATTTTTTTTATTTTTTTTTAGAGTGCTCATTTTGTTGTGTCCGAAATCGCTAACTTGTTAACGCATTCATTTCGGACAGAGCTTTTATTTTGTTACACTCTTAGTGGAGCCTCAAGTGTGGCCAATCAGCTCTTGCGCTCTGCTTACGTCTTTATGAAAAATGGCGGTGACTCGCAGCAGTGAGTTATGCGACTTGGTGCTGATTAAAAAGCAACTTATTACTATCATAGCGCAGTGTAAGGAAAGAGGACTCGTCCACAGTGTAAAATGGTAAAATACATTATATTCATAATTGAACATATGTAACAGCCTATTTTAATCGTAGTGTTTTCTTGGGTGACACTTAGTTAGCATGGCAGCTAACAGAGAAATGATTGCTAAAAACAACAATAAATATTACATTAAAATGATATTACTAGCTGATGACATCATTGTACTTTTTGTGACCTAATATGATGCTCAAAAATGCTACTTAAAACCTGAGTTTTGTGACCCAATCAGTGGGGCATTTGAAATGTTTATAGATGTTTTCATATCAAATGACTCATGTCATGACAAATTCACTGATAAATTAGCTAAATAAGTGCATATTAGGCAAGATGATACAGTGAGGAAGTTATTGATATTATTCAATATACAAGAAATCTTAATGATCTTATTCAATGGAAGCTATTCTTCAGAAACTCATTCCTTGTAATAGAAACTTTTACATGCAGTCAGCCTTAACAAACTCAAACATTTAGTTAAGTGTATTTATACTTGTGGTTCCATTGAAGTTTAATACTGTATCTTTTATTGTCTGTAATTTGCCGTAGTTATTGCACATCCTGTGCTAAATGTCTGCTGAATGTATGTTAAATGTCTGCACTGTAGTTTTGACATTTCACGGTCTGCAAAGTGTAACAATGATGATAAACTAGCCTTTTGTGTTGCAGGGCATCTGAACTGGCATTTTCTCTTGATCCCCTTCCTCTGAATGAGAGACCCCCAACGTCCGAACTAACTGCGGTCAGTGTGCAGTCCTAAAACCTTTTTAGTGTGGTTTATTTCTGTTTGTCATGTCAGTGCTTGCCATAGTGCATGTGTGGTAGCTGATTGGCTGATTTTTTATTTCAGGAGGACACTCAGGATTTGGATGCCCTTTGTCTGGCTAAATCATATTTCGACCTTAAGGAATATGATCGAGCTGCATATTTTCTCCGTGGCTGCCAGAGTCCGAAAGCATATTTCCTGTACATGTATTCACGTTACCTGGTAAGTGAGAAATTTCTCTGCTGTTTTTTTGTGTATTTAACTCTCTAAGACCCACTGTAGCAGGTTTGCAATGTTTGTTTGAAGCAGTTAAACAGTACTTTTTTCAAATGAAAAAATAATGAGGGAGGTAGTCACTACAAATAACAGTACTGGGTGAATCTGAACTGTATCAGAACAACAGTTTTAGTGGGGAAAAATATGCAGCTTGCTCAAGTAATAGAAAAAAAAGTCTTTATCATCAGTGGCTTCCTAAAAACACTTTAAAAGAGGAAAAAATAAAATATATCATCAATATCGATGTTTGGCTTTCTGAGGGAGGAGAAATGTGGAAAAAAATAAGTAAGTCTTGCTTTTTTTCTTGCCAGTCAGGGGAAAAAAAGAAAGATGACGAGACAGTTGACAGCCTTGGTAAGACAAAACCTTCATTTTTTAATCAGTTCCTCCAGCACAGACAGTCTTTGTAGCACCTATTTATCTGTCCCATGTATCTGTTTGCAGGTCCTTTGGAAAAGGGTCAGGTCAGAAATGAAGCCCTGCGAGAATTGCGGGTGGAGTTGAGCAAAAAGCACAGTGCAGGCGAGCTGGATGGGTTTGCTCTTTATCTGTACGTATCATTTGAAAAATATGTCAAAGATATACTGGGACTGTTGCACTTTTTGTTAATATTTGACAGTTTACTTTTGGTATTAACTTCCGTCTCAGGCGATTCGATCCCAAGTGGACATAGCTAAATACAGGTGCAAACTGGGACCAGAACAGATGTCAGAAACGCATAATGGTACCACATCACATTTGTATTGCAAGCGCTAAAGTGTCCCAGACATTATGAAAGCGTAAACTTTGCCGGTTACGTTCAGGTTGAAGGAATAGTTCACCCAAAAATGAAAATTCTAACTTACTCACCCTCATGCCATTCCAGATGTGTATGACTTTCTTTCTTCTTCAGAACACAGACAAAGATTTTTAGAGGAATATTTCTGCTCTGTAGGTCCATACAATGTAAGTGAATTATGACCAGAACTTTGAAGCTCTAAAAAGCACATAAAGGCAGCGTAGAAGTTATCCATAAGACTCCAGTGGTTTAATCCATGTCTTCAGAAGCAATATGATAGGTCTGGGTGAGAAACAGATCAATATTTAAGTCCTATTTTGCTATAAATGTCGATTTTCACATTCTTCTTTTGCTTTTTTGATTCCTATTCTTCGTGCATATTGCCACCAACTGGGCATGGATGAGAATTGATTAAATATGGTTTTATTATTATTAGAGCCCGACCGATATGCGATTTTAGAGGGGAAAATTCACAGATTACCGATATGCTGGCCAATATATTTAATTTTTGAGCTGGAATGAAAACAGACCTTTTCTATGTGGATTGTGCACTGATATGACTATGCAAAGGAACTCAGAAGGCTGATTTCTTAAATATTTTTTATCAAAGAATATTTGACATTATTATTATACATTGTCAACAAATTCTAGAAATGAACACTGAGAAAATAAAGAATAAATAAAAATAAAATAAATAGCTAAATAAACATCAGTATTACTATTTAGTATCAGTCAAATGCTGACCATTAAAATAAAGAATAAAAATAAAATAAATAGCTAAATAAACATCAGTACTGTTTAGTATCAGTCAAATGCTGACTATATTAATACTGCCGAGTCAAGATAAACAGCACCAGCGGTATTACACCGTATTCTGCTATACAAGTTCAGGGGAAACTTTCAACGGTGGAAAACCAGACTTCTAAATATTACATTTTATAAATGACACAACTGGAATTGTTCGGTTGAAGGGGGTACCAAACTGTGAATCCTGAACAAAACAGTTTGGTGAATACATGTGTACTCATTAGCTTCCACTCAGCTGAGAGCAATAGCCTATTTTCCATCCACTTTTCGTGCTATTTAGTTATCGACAAAGTGAAAATGCGTAAATTTATTTTGCGAAATTTGCCGTCTTCTGCCTGTTTCCATTCAAATGGCCTTTTATTGATAAAAATGGTGTGCGTGATGACGTCATGCCTAAAAAAACACTGTCGCATAAGTTTTGGTTTATCGCAAAAGAAATCTGCCCTTAAGCCGTTTCCATACAGAAATGTGTGTTTATCGCTAATTTGCCTCCCAGATGTCCCTAATTTTTTCTTCCGAAGTTTTGGTAAAATGGGGAGAGTATTGAGACGATTCATTTAAATTAGACAGCTTACTGTCATTTTAATTTCACAAATAAATGCAATCAGAAGATGAGGAATTGCAATCAAAAGGGAGCAGTTGTCCTTCTGATAGGACTGTAATATTGGTCCTGTTGTTGTGCCTATCGCAGGTTGCCATCGGTTCCGACCCGAAAATGAATCGTCATGGCCCTGTTCAAGCTGGCAACCTGCACCAAGTAGTGGGGGAAACTTTCGGTCTTAGTATAAGGATCATCCATCGATGTGTATATGCTGTGTGCACAACTATTAAAGAAAAACTGATGCAGTGTAATATCAGGGTTTACTGAGATTCAATAGGCTATTTTGAACAATCATTTAATCAAAAGCATCGCCATCTCAACTGCATTATACCCGTATATCCCACAACTTTTAACGACCAAATGAACGTGATTATCATCTAAACTTAATTTTAGTGTCATAATGCAGTTGACATTTTCTGAAGAAACTCAACAAATGTGATTCGATGTAAAGAGGGTTAGATTTAAAATATTTAAAAGTTTTAAAATGATCAAAATTTTGTTTTCTGAAAGTGAACTCAGCATTGGACAAATAGTTCTGATAGTTTATAGTCTTGAAAAAAGTGCAGAACATTCTGAGAATGTCATTCAGCCGACTTTATTAGTCTATAGAACAGGGTAAGGCTAATTTAAGTTTGTGTGAAGAAAAGGCATATATAGGTCTAAAAATATAAATAAATTAGTTTGGTAATTAATTTTTTTAATTTAATGCGTTTTTCGTTTGTTAATTTTATTTAATTGAATACAGGGAATTTTGCCAGCATTTTTTCAAAAGTATAAACAATAATTTAATATAATTGGGCTGTTAGTGTTGCAAAAAAGCACACTGAAGCTTTTCTTCTAGTATTGTGTATTTATTTTAATTTAAAACATCTTTGTGCACAGAAATGATATGTTTTTTGTATTTGCTAATTCCGTGACTGCCGTCTATTATTTTGAATGGTGTGGAAAAGCAACTTTAATAAATAAACGGATGTCTACCGCGATTAAATTAATCACAAACAGTGGCCATTCATTTGTTCTCCGTGCACTTGTCAATGTGCATGTCTTGATACGAGATATTTGTGTTGGCACTTCTGGAAGTGTCATGTTTGCAGTGATCGGATCTTTATGCCGTTAAGATCAATCCATAATCACGTACAATAAATTGGCTTTCAAGGATGTCTACCGTCGTCATGATTAACACAGGCTAACGGGTAAATTCTGTCTTGTGACACTACATTTTTGCGTTAATGCCAATTTCCTCGACAAAAAGTGTTTCCAAACCAGTTTTTCGTGACATTTGATGTATTGACATAGAGTTTATGCATTAGAGTTAAACGGAAAAATATTATGTCGACACTTGTGAAATTTTAGCGATAATTTGCATTTCCATCAGCTTTATTTTGATGCGCTAAAACTTTTTTCGCAAAAAATCCTTGGATGGAATCCTTGGTAGTTAATGAAAGTAGCTACGTGATTAGCTAGTTACCTATAAGCTCATTGTCACGGAGAGTAAAAGATGGATGTTGTTTATTTTACTTTCCAGCATTGCGTCTCACCAGCTACATAACAACGTAGCGTGAAATCAACACTCAACATACACAATCCACTACTGCACTGTTGTCTGCTGAGCTGCAAAAAGATGCTCTGATGTTTACCTTTCAATCTGCTACATTACTGACTGCATTGACAAACTATAGCTGGCTAACAGCAAACAGACATGAGTGACATGGTTGTCAGGGACAAGGTTAACGTTATATTAGTTATACTGAAAAGGGAAAATGATGGGGTCATTGTTTATTAAGTTTCCAGTATGTATTTCACAAACTAGTTAACTTACCGAGACACCGTTTAACTCCACCCTGTCTGCAGAGTCACCATCAGTTCAGAGTCAGCTCTGTAAACAATGGAGTCAGAGCGCACTCTGCTGGACAAACTACGCTATGACACCAATTCTAAAGCATTGTTTTCTGCATTATATGTTCTGAATAAAAGTTTGCATATCGGTAAAATATACACCGATACGATATGTCGATGAAAGACTAATATCGGCCAGCCAATATATCGGTCGGGCACTAATTATTATTATTGTCATTATTATACACAAATATATTTCCTTAATAATTTCTTAACTTAAAATTAATATTGGGTTTCAAAAATAATGATTTATAAGTGGGCTGAGACCTTATCACAACAAAAACAGGTACACAGTGAACAGATACAGTGTGAAGTAGGGCAGGGTATTGATACAGGTTCACCGTCTTTCGATTCTGATTTCCATTTGATATTGATTTATAAGGGTATATTTCTATTACAATGTCCATTTTGCTTGCATATGAATGAAAAATTCTCTCTCAGGGAATGCTCTTAATTTTAAAGGGATCTTCTATTCTTTTAGAGTAACTCTTCTGGGTACAATTTAAAAATATTAATTTGACAAATATTCTATCATTAGTTTTTCATTGTATTGGTCACGTTTTAGCTTTTGAAAATTGTTCAAATTCAGCCTATTCCATCAATATACTGTATATTTTTGTTACATGTTTATTGTTTACTTGCATAAGTTGTGTTTTTTTTAACAAGTGTTTACACTGATATGTAAAACACATGCTAAATTGGTACTGTCTCTTTAAGACTACCTTCATCAGTCACTGAGTGCATATAACTAGAGAACATGCACAGTTTCTTTAGCGCATCCTTGTGTGAATGGAATTAAATGTTTCTTTTTTAATTTTTTTTAATCAACCACTAAGCAAATGCAGGTAAAAAAAAAAAGCCTAACAATGAGGATTGAGCTCAAAACCTCATGTTGGTTGTGAGATTAAAACTCAAGTATATTTATAACTTGTTTGTGCACTGAGTAATGTGTGTATTCACAAAATCAGCGACCCTCCCCTCAGGGCGATATAATCATAAGTGGTCACTGAAAATGCATTTGAGATGCATGTTAAGACCAGATGCAAACAGCCTCTTTGTTAATATGCATATCTCTTTTCCCACCAGTTACGGGGTGGTTCTCCGGAAAATGGATTTGCTGAAGGAGGCTGTGGAAATCTTCGTAGCTGCGACACATGCTCTCCCTCTGCACTGGGGATCATGGCTGGAGCTGTGCAATCTCATCACTAACATTGAAATGGTATGTCTTTAACAAAGCCATATCACACAGTTCACCGGATGCACACAAACGTAGAAACTCTGATCCATGTTTTCATCAGCTCCTCTGTGATTCATGTCTATCTCAGCTGAAGTCCCTGTCTCTGCCTGACTGCTGGGTGAAGGATTTCTTCATGGCTCACATGTACACTGAACTCCAGATGATCAAAGAGGCTCTGCAGAAATATCAGAGTCTGATGGAAGCAGGGTTTGCCAAGAGCACCTACATCATCTCCCAGATCGCTGTGGCCTACCATAACATTCGAGGTGTGCCTTGTATGAAAAAGTAAATCATTGAATTGGAGTCATATGACACACTGTTGACTGATAGTTAGGGCTGGGAGATTAATCGTATTTTATTTTCAATTACGATTTTGGCTTCCAACGATTATGAAAACAAGATAATGGAGATAAAACAATTATTGTGCCGCATTCCGTTTCGTAATGATGCTCTCATTTTGTCTTGTGTTATAAATCCAGTGCACCTCTTTCCTTTACAGCAGTGCGCTTTTGCCCTTCCCTAAAAGTCAAACTCACTCCCCGCCAGGCTGTGACATGTTTAGTTCAGCTCAAGCCAAGATGACTGAAAGAGAGCCTTTGGTCATTTTTATATATTGAATAAATGTTTAGTAATTGTCAGTTGGTTGTGGAAGTGCACTAGGGCTGGGCGATAGGTCTCTTACAAAGAACCCGATACCGATTGCAAAACTCAATTGATCAACGATGATCGAAAATATTGTGAAATGGCAAAACCATGGTTCTGGGAAGTCAGCAAATATATTAAACAGTAGCCCAGAGTGTGAAACTAGCACCCACAATCCAGTTCACAAACTCCTCGTCCAAATGTATTTCATGCATGGGTAATTTTGCTCATCTACCCACAACAGGCGGGTGACCTGTAAGACCGACGTCTCGTAGTGACACGTGTCAAGAAATGCTGTTAGTCACAAAGACACGCACATGAAGAAACACGCACACATTATATTTTTAAGAACAGACAAAAGAAAAGCAGCCAATGCTTGTGTCTGATTCGCTGTTTGTTCAGGTCTTGTGGAACAAGCATCTGTAAAGAGTTTTCAAACTTTTTATGTTTCATTCATCTGAAAACTGTTTGCAAGAATAATGTCTTCTATGAAAATGCTGCAAATTATCTCCGATCATCTCAGAAGGTGCTGTGAGTTTAGTTCGCTTTATTTCCACGCGGTTGGCTTGCATTGTGAACGCAACTCTGCAGGTTCAATAATATACGTCCTTGTATTAAAGAAACAAAGAGGAAAGTGATTAAATCAAAGTAATACAAGACATGTTCACCTTGAACTTAAAATTTAGTTTTTATTTTCTTTAGGCAGCTTTAACTGGATTACCAAAACGCAATACAAACACAAATTCGATAAGAACAGATTTAGCAGCATTATTTTGGGAACACAAGGGAATCTATTAGGCTATATTATGATGATTATTATTATCTTTACATTTATAATTGTCTTTAGTTCATAATCAGTAGGCTATTAGTAATTTTTCACTTGTTGTCGTTGATGGATGCTTGCGTGATGGCAAATGGGGCCGTTGGAGACGGTGAATGTATGGATTTGGCGATGTTGTTAAATAAGATTTTGTTTAATCACTTCATTATTTAAAAAAAAAAATTTGTTTAGTTTAATGTGCAGTGTGAATTTAGAAATCTCTTTTGTTTATGTTTTTCATGTTTCAAAAAATGAATGTAATTTTTAAAACAAAATCAAAGAAAAAAAATCACCGACCCTCGTCAGAGGGGTTGACGATATAAGATAGTAAAAAAAAAAATTCACATATCGCCCAGCCCTAAAGTGCACTACAACATAGATTTTATTTATTTTTATCTAATTTATTTTTATATTATTTATTTAAATGTGTATATATATTTATATATTTATTTTTTTTAAATTTTTATATTTATAAATTTTTTTTACATTTATTTTTATTTGTTTTTCAGTTGAATTATATTTAAAGTTTAAGGAAAGTCTAGGTTTTTTTTTTTAAAAGTTCAATAAATGCGTGATGTTTCCAAAGCCAATGAGTAATCGTGTTTAATAATCGTGATCTCAATATTGACCAAAATAATCGTGATTATGATTTTTCCCATATTCGAGCAGCCCTATTGATAGTGGATTTTGCCGATACTGATAACTAAGGTGGTGGGAAAGGCAGATAACCGATTAATCGGCTGATAGTTTTTAAAATCGATTCATAGAATGTAAAAAAAAAATGGTATTCTTTTCTTACTATGATCGGCACAGATATAGAGGCTGACTGACAGACTGATAACCGACTAATTTACCGATTCATTGTTGCAACTATTGGCACTGATCAATCGGTAAAACCAATATATCAGTCTACCTCTTGGTGTAATTGATTTAGAGAATGTAAAAAAATCTAATATCATACTCACTTAAAACTATACTACACTACTCTCTCCACGATCTCAACACTCCATTCTCATATAGGTCACAGAGTGTAGCAACCCCCCTCACAATCCACTCTGACCAGCAGAAAGGGGATTTACCAATACACAATCTTGGGTTCTGCCATATGCTCGAGGCAACATTTAAATAAATGTCCGATTTAAACATTCTGGACACTTTTATCCATACCGAGTGTAAATGCGAAATAACGGGGTGTAACTTAACTTCTCAGATTAGTTTGATAGAGAGGTTTTGCAATGGCGAAACAGGGGCAAGAACTTCCTGTTCAATAACAAATCAGGAAGGGGCTCTCTCAGGTGGAAGTGACCAATGAGCCAAATGTCTGTGACTGAACGCATAGTAATAAAACAAAATCTTCGGTAGGCCTAGCCCACCTTTGTCAATCGGCCTATGTAATTTATTGAAATGCAATCTGGGACACTTACCATTCCAAATGAAGGACTTTGCTATGCTATAAAATTACTTGAAATAAGAGAAGGGTACATCTACAGGGAGAGATTGTAGCAGGTAGTTACATTTTGGAATTCAGTTCATTTTAATAACATTAACCTTCCCAATCATAGATAAATGTAATAAAGCCCACCTGCCCAAATGCTCAAAAACCTTTTTATTAAAGGGTCAAAATGAACACTAACTAAATCAGACAAATTTGCTGGGAATAAAATTCCCAAATACTTAATGCCCTGTTTGGGACACTGGAAGGTGCCCGGATGGAAAGCCATTACTGGACAGTATGCTGTCAGAGCCAAAGCTTTGGATTTAGACCAATTGACTTTGTATCCTGAGAACTTGGAAAAGGAATTAATAATTCTGTGGAGGCAAGGCATAGATCTAGTAGGTTCAGAGACAAATAATAAAATATCATCTGCATAAAGAAGAAGCTTATGCGCCATACCTCCCGCCATCACCCCTGGAAAATCATCCTTCTTTCTTATCGTGGCTGCTAATGGTTCCAGGGCAAGACAGAACAATAATGGGGAAAGAGGGCAACCCTGCCGAGTGCCCCTATTCAGAGTAAAATAATCTGAAATTAATCCATTTGTTTGTACCGCTGCTACAGGGTGTCTATAAAGTAACTTAATCCAACCAATAAATGTACTCCCGAACCCATACATTTCCAAAATCTTAAAAAGATTATCCCATTCTACCATATCAAACGGCGTCAAGTGAGATGGCAGCGACCGGAGACTGATCATTTGCCACTGACCACATGATATTGATGAAACGCTTAATGTTATCAGAAGAGCTACGGCCCCGACTAAACCCCACCTGATCTATATGTATAAGAGATGTCATAACTTTAATTAAACGGTTAGCCAAATTTTTTGACACCATTTTTACATCTAGCTGGATCAGGGAAATTGGACGGTAACTCTTACACTCACTTGGATCTTTGTCCTTTTTAAGAATCAGACTGATCCGGGCTTGCGTCATGGTTGGAGGAAGCTTTTCATTCTTTAATGATTCCGTATAAACTTCTAACAAAAGTGGAGCCAGTTCTGCTGCATAGGATCTAAAAAATTCAGCAGCAAAACCATCTGGCCCCGGAGCCTTGCCTGTAGGTAAGGACTTAATTACCTCTTCAAGCTCCTCCAAGGATATCTCAGAATCAAGATAATTGTTTTGCTCCGTCATCAGTTTAGGGAGTTCTAATGGTTCCTCAAAGTTTCTAATATCTTCATCAGTAGACGAAGACGTGGAACTATAGAGATCAAAATAGAACTCTTTAAAAGCATTATTAATATCAATGGCCGAGGTAAAAATTTCACACCAGCAGATTTCACTGAGGGAATGGTAGAAAAAGACTCTCTCTGCTTTATATATCTAGCCAAAAGCTCCCCTGCTTTGTCCCCCGACTCAAAATATGACTGTCTTGCCCTGAATAGCCAAAACTCCACTTTCCGCAACAAAATAATATTATATCTGTATTTCAATTGGGTCAATTCTCTGAGGCCATCAGACGACATTCGGCGCTTCAGCTCTGCCTCTGCAATTTTTAATATTCCATTCCAACTCCAGAAGTTCTCGTGCCTTGGATCTCTTGATGAATGAGGCATACTGTATGATCCGGCCCCTAAGAACTGCCTTAAGTGCCTCCCAAGCCACACCCACAGAAGATACTGAAGACCAGTTGGTCTCCATATAAACATTGATTTCAGTCTTAACATTTGTTGGAAATCAAGATTTTGCAAAAGGGATACATTGAAGCGCCAACTATGTGATTTCTTTTTCTCCGTATATGGCAACACTTCTAAACTCACCAGGGCGTGATCTGAGACTAAGATGTTTCCAATTGAACAATCAACAACAGATGAAATGAGGGACTTATATATAAAAAAATCTATTCTAGAATAAATCTTATGGACTGATGAAAAAAATGTATAGTCCCTACCAGATGGGTTCAAAAGTCGCCAAATATCTGCAAGACCAAGATTTTTACACATCCTGTGAAGCATCAATGTTGCTCTAGTGGGCTTACACACTTTTGCTTCACTATGATCAAGGACTGAGTCCATCAATAGATTAAAGTCTCCTCCCAATATTATATCATGAGGGGTGGCAGTGGCTTGCAACATCCCTTCGAGATCAATAAAAAGCCCTGATCATCAAAGTTAGGTGCGTAAATATTAGCCAAAATCAACCTTCAAATAATAATGACTCTTCCTAATTTATATTTAATCTGTTTTAGACATTTGAATTGTAGATGTTTATCAATATATGAAAAATGACTCCCCTGCTCTTACTTGAGCCAGCACTAAAGAAAACACGTCCACCCCGTATATTCCCAAATTTTTCAGCTTCCTGTGGGGAAAGATGTGTTTCTTGAAGAAACACTATCACATTTCTTACGCTTAAGAAAAGAAATAACCTTCCTTCTTTTTATGGGGTGCCCCAACCCATTCACATTCCACGTGGAGAAAGATTTGACATTTTGATATAATAGAAAAAATAAATTGTGTGTCAAAAATAAGATTATACAGACAACAATCAAACCAAACAAACAGAAAAAAGAAAAACGTGCGCATTAACCCCGCGCACCACAGTGCCAACCGACGTCAATCCCTTTAAACTCAAAAGGTCCATGTACGCCTACGAGAGCCCCCGTGACAAGTTTGTCATCGGATTGCTCAAGTCCGATGCTTCTGCACAAATTTTGTAAGGCAAAATTACATAACAGAAAATACTTTGTAAAAAAAAAATAAAAAATACACCATGACTTAGTCAATCAACGTTATAAAAGACATCCTTTGTGTGGGCATGTAAATATTTTGCGGCCATCCCCAGCATCCACTCTCAGTCTGGCCGGGAACCCCAGTGCAAAAGCGATCCTCCATCAATGCAAAAGTTTCTTGAAAGAGAAGTGTTATTCCACAAAACAAACTCCAGCTGCTAGGCAGAACCAACACAAACAGAAACAAAAATGGCACCCAGCTTCCTCAGACTATTGAGTGTATTTTCAGCAAGTCAATCCACTCACATAAGAAACACCAAATGGCTTACTCACTCCAATATATTTATGAAGGACAGTGCTTGTTTGGGACATGTAAATACTTTGCGGCCATCCTTCGTTTCCATTTTCAGATTGGCCGGAAACATCAGTGCAAAAGCGATCTTCCATGATGCGAGTTTCTTACACTCCTTGAATCGATCGCGTTTCTCTCTTTTCGAATTCACAAAGTCCTGGAACAAGAAAATATTGTGATTCTTCCAAGAAAGCTTTCCTTTGCTCCTCGCCTCACGTAACACAAGATCTTTATTGGATGATCTCAGAAATTTGGCCAGAATTGATCAGGGCCAATCTCCCTCAGCAGATCTGTGAGCCAGGACTCTGTGAGCTCACTCGATTTCCAGTTTATGGCCTGTTATGTCGAGCAGACTCGGGAAGAGCTCATCTAGGAATTTCACCATATCTCTGCCTTCTTCATGCTCAGGAATTCCAACAATCCGTGCATTATTTCTTTTTTCGAGATTTTCCAGTTTTTCCAAAATGTTTCCCAGGTCTTTTTTGGTTGCAAACGGATTAGCGGATTATTCCTTTTCCGATGACTCCAGATAATCAATCCGTTTCTCAACATCTGCCACTCTTGTAACCAACTCAGAGAATTTTGTTTCCATCGCCGTAATCGATCAACGTATTACAGCGAGATCCTCCAAGTCATTAACAACCTACGTCAGCATCACAAACATGTTGGACAGTTGACGCTGAATTTCCCCAGCCTTGCCATCCAAATCGAGTCCCCGGTCTGCAGGCCCGTCAGAGGTTTCAGCTTGAGCACGTAATTGTCCTCTAATGTCTCCAGAGTCCAAGGACCTCGACTTCCCTGCCATGTTTACCCCAAAGAACAAATATATAACTGGGTGTATTGAATCTAACTGGACTATAACACAAAAATAATAAAAAAAAACTAACAAAGTGCGCAGAGCTCATCACTCACACGTCTGCTCCTCGCATGGTGCCATGCGACCTCAATCTATTGCTTTTCTTACTATGATGGGCACAGGCATAGAGGCTGATTGATAACTGACTACTTTACCGATTAATCGTTGCAACTATTGGCATAGATTAATTGGTAAAACCGATATTTCAGCCTACCTTTTGGTGTAATCGATTTATAGAATGTAAAAAAAAAAAATCGTATTCTTTTCTTACTAGGGTGGGCACAGATATAGAGGCTAACTGATAGACTGATAACCGACAACTTTACCGATTAATCTTTGCAACTATTGGCACTGATTAATCGGTAATACCGATAGATCAGTCTACCTCTTGGTGTGGTTTTACTAAGCTTTTTAGAAGACATTGCATCTGTGTGATGTGTTTGAAATCAGCATATTGAAATTGAATATTAAAATTACGACATCCTTAATAATAATACATTTCTATATTAATAATTTATCTGAATAATTTATGATAATGGGATCATGCAAATAATAATATTTGTTTCCTAATTATATGTTCTGTCCAGATATTGATCAAGCTTTATATTTGTTTAACGAGCTTCGAGAACAGGATCCTTTCCGCATTGAAAACATGGATACCTTCTCAAACCTGCTCTATGTTCGGGTAAGAGCAATTGATCAGAACCATATGGGGATTTCTGTGTCCGATTACAATATTTAAATAAAATAATAACATTACAAACTTATCAGCTGATATTTATATCTATTTTTAATTTGAATATAAATCAATAATAATAACATGAAAACATAGTAAATGTTCATATAAATGGAGTATTGCACAAATGAATTAATTATGAATGGCATATTTCAGTTAATTAAATGCTATGTTTTTGTTTTGTTGTTTTTCTTCTCCAGAGCATGAAGCCAGAGCTCAGCTACCTGGCTCACAATCTAGTAGAGATCGATAAGTACAGAGTAGAGACATGCTGTGTCATAGGTGAGCATTGAACATGGTCAGAGGAAAGCCATTATTTCTACACCCATCATGCATTGACTCTGATGCATAGTGCACTCAAAAATAGCAAGAGCTTGTTGAAATCAAAAGTTCCAGTCTGATTAACTGACTTCTACTCAATTTCTGGAGTCAATGTGCACAGGTTTTTTATTACCCCAGCCAGTTTTATTACAAGTTACTAATGAGCTCTTCAGAGAAGCTTGACAAAGTTTGCAGCATTCAGTTTTCACATCTTTGAAAGGAATTGAGGAGTTTAGTTTGAGACACTTGGTGGCAAGCAGTAAAATAAGCACACCTGTAAATTCCACTTTATACTCAGAGGTAATATGTTCCCTCCTCTAAATCTCTCTCTTCTATATTCTTTCTTCTGCCAAACACAAATGAAGATTTTTAGAAGAATATTTCAGATCTGTAGGTCCATACAATGCATGTTAATGGTGACCAAAATTTTGAAGCTCCAAAAAGAACATAAAGGCAGTATAAAAGTAATCTATACGACTCCAGTGGTTTAATCAATGTCTTCTGAAGTGATCTAATCGGATTTGGGTGGGAACAGACCAAAATATAATTATTTTTGCACTGTAAGTCTTGCCATTGCTGTCTCTAGACACTATCATGATTTTAACCTTGATTACAATTCCTAGCGCCATCTAGCGCTCGGAGCATGCATCAATCACTTCAAACCATGATTGCCTAGGAGACTGATGATGTCTAGATTTATAGTAAAAAAGGAGATTTATTTTGGTCTGTTTTTGCCCAAATCCGATTAGATCACTTCAGAAGACATGGATTTAAACACTGGAGTCATATTGATTACTTTTATGTGCTTTTTGGAGCTTCAAAGTTTTGGTCACCATTCACTTGCATTGTATGGACCTACAGAGCTGAAATATTCTTCTAAAAATCTTAATTTGTGTTCAGCAGAAGAAAGTCATACACATCTGAGATAGCATGAGGGTGAGTAAATGATGAGAGAATTTTCATTTTTGGGTGAACTATCCCTTTAAGTCAGAATTGGTTGAATAAAAGCAGAAATGCAAAATAATACATGCTCATCTGAGATCTATAGTCTCAAGATCTTCACACTTTAGTAATGTGTCCTTAAAATTAAACAACACCAAGTCGTAATTCACTTGTAAATACTGTTTGTTTTGTCCTCCATCCCCAGGAAACTACTACAGTCTGCGGTCTCAACATGAGAAAGCTGCCCTGTATTTTCAGCGGGCTCTGAAGCTGAATCCACGCTGTCTGGGGGCCTGGACTCTTATGGGTCACGAGTACATGGAGATGAAAAACACATCTGCTGCCATTCAGGCCTACAGGTACGTCTGATGAAAAAGAGTAATTCTCTTCAGGTCTTTAAGCTGCATGTTTACGACCAGAAAATGAAATGATACATTTTTACACATTTGTTTGCTGTAGATCAGGAAGTCAGTATTGACTAAATATTGTAGTTTTTGATTATGATAATATCTTGTTTTGCACTTTTGTCAAAGCAGAGCCATACACCATCGTACATTTGTTTTTAATTGTAATTATTTTAAGAAATAAAATGAGTATTTATGAATGTACTGCTCTTTCTCTTAGACATGCAATTGAAGTGAACAAAAGGGACTACCGTGCCTGGTACGGACTTGGACAGACCTATGAGATCCTCAAAATGCCTTTTTACTCACTTTACTACTACAGAAAGGCCCATCAGCTCAGGTGAGTGCATCATATAAATGAATCAGTCAGTCAGAGTTTTTAACAGAACTATTTTGGGTTTCTTTTTTAGTAATACACTGTGTTTTTGTGTTATCTTTAGGCCGAACGACTCTCGGATGCTCGTGGCTCTTGGTGAATGCTATGAGAAATTGTCTCAGCAAGTTGAGGCCAAAAAGGTTTTCGGCACGGGAAAAGACACTTTTCTAAAAATAACAAGGTCTTTTCACTCCAATGCAAACTTCATGCTTTTATCTTGAGTTGTGTTGTCTTTGTTTTTGTGGGTACAGTGTTACTGGAGAGCATATTCTGTTGGGGATGTGGAGAGAATGGCTCTTCTGAAGCTGGCAAAGTGAGTGAGTCATTGTTCCATTATGTCAACGTGAATTTCTTTAGATTGCTTTAATGATGTGATGACCTGTTTTGGCAATACATTGTATGTTTTAGGCTTCATGAGCAACTGAATGAATCTGACGATGCGGCACAATGCTACATAATCTACATTCAGGATATTTTCTCATGTGGAGTAAGTCACTGGATTGGTTCATGTTAGTGCAAGGCATCTGTAAATATATACAACAAAATGCTTAACTCTCATACAGGTTGTTTTTTGGAATATTATAATGCTTAAAGATGGCATTTGCCATCCTTAATGTGGCATTCACCAGTGAAACAGAATGTTCAGGGGGAAATAATGTTTGGATTGTAAAAATTGGGCTATAATATTATTAAAGGAACAGAATATAATACAGTGATCACATAATTATGAATCATAACTGTATATTCTGTGATCTTAGGAGCAGTTGGAGCACGCTGAAGTGAGCACAGCTCTGCGATATCTTGGCCAGTATTACTTCAAGAACAAACTCTATGAT
This sequence comes from Myxocyprinus asiaticus, assembly GCF_019703515.2. NCBI lineage: Eukaryota > Metazoa > Chordata > Actinopteri > Cypriniformes > Catostomidae > Myxocyprinus > Myxocyprinus asiaticus. The sequence goes on from NC_059383.1 coordinate 11,898,919, forward strand.
GAGGCTTCTCTCTGCGCTCAGCGCTGCTGCGACTACAATGACGTGAGTTTCGACAAATCCACCTCACTGAGGCCTCGATTTTGAGATCACATGATCAGCCAAATTGTACTCGCTTTGTCAAACCCCCACCTATTATCAGACACTTTCACTCACAAAATAAATGAATCATGGCTGACTGCAAACAGCACATTTATACAGTGGCATCAGTAACTAGAGGTAGACCGATATATCAGTTTTACTGATTAATCGTGCCAATAGTTGCTTTTTGGCACTATCGGTTGCCGATATATATATATATATATATATATATATATTTTTTTTTCCACTCATTTTTTTTCTTTTTTTTTTCTTGTCAGTAACTTCATCTGGTGAGGTTACATACAAATACAACACTTTTATACAGACACACTCTTATTCACATACAAAACTCTTCATCTGATGAATATATAGGCTATAAAAAAGCTTAAATTATTAATTACATTTTCACATAACTATCTGCCATTTCAAAATAAGAGTCCTCTGTGTATTTTGGGCTTGTTATAGTTAAAAGTCCTGTGTTATGTACCAAATCAAAAATTTTCTGGTAATTATTGGGATTTAGGTTGCACAATAAACTGCTTTTGGGATTTTATTAATTTTGGACTCTTGTAGCTTCAATGTATGTGCCTGTCATTGTAAAGAATGACAGTGTTTTGTACATTCTATAAATTGGTTTTAAAAAACTATTGGCCGATTAATCGGTTATCGATCTTTTCCACCACCTTAGTTCGGCAAAATCCACTATCGGTCGACCTATATCGGTAACCATTTACTAAGACGACAGCCATAGAAGCCAGTGCAAAATTTACTGAGTTGACCTTTTAAAGGAATATTACTGGTTAAAGACAAGTTGAGCTCAATCGACAGCATTTGTGACATAATGTTGATTATTAGTACAAAATATTATTTTTCCTTGCCCCTTGTTTATTTATTAAATGTGCACTCAGTAACTTTTTGCTTGTGTCATCTTGGACTTACAGTGACTCCTAGTGACTGTAGTTTTCAGTTACAGATGCCATTGTAGAAATTCACTATTCACATCAGCCATGATTAATTTAATCCAAGAGTGAAAGTGTCCAATAACAAGACCGTTACTGAGATTAAGCGAGGAGTATTCAGATGGTCATGTTATTCTAAAATGGCAGCCCCCAGGGCGCCCCTGCCCCATGTAGAATAAACAGCTTTTATAAGTTTACTGATGATTAGAGTCTTCATCTCGTGTGAGTGGACATGATTTTATACATATGTTTCAAAATTACAATTAATTTCTTTAGGAGTAAAACTTTTTTAATGGGAAAAATTACTGAGTGTACCTTTAAGTAGAAAATGTTGCGGTTGCAGTAAGGCACTTTTAATTAAAGTGAATGGGTCTAGTCCATAAACATTCAAATACACACTGTTTCAAAAGTATAGTCACAAGATGTAAACATTGTACATGTTAACATGATTTTAGTGTGATAATATTGCTTACTAACCTTATCTGTGCAATGTTATATCCAATATTTGCTGCAATATTTATAAAACTTGTCACGACAATGTAACACTGGTTAAGAATGGTAAATTCCTGATTTTATCAAACTAAAATAATATTAACAAGTATACATTTTCACGTCTTGTGGCAATACTCTTGAAACAATGTGTATTTTAATATTTATGGACTGGCCCCATTCACTTCCATTGTGAGTGCCTTACTGTAATTGAGACTTTATACACACACACACACACACATATATATATACACATACACAGTTGAAGTCAGAAGTTTACATTCACTTAGGTTGAAGTCATTAAAAAAAATGTTTAACCACTCCACTGATTTAATATTAGCAAACTAGTTTTGGCAAGTTTTTAGGACATCTACTTAGTGCATGACACGAATAATTTTTCCAACAATTGTTTACAGACAGATTGTTTCACTTTTATTTGACTTTATCACAATTCCAGTGGGTCAGAAGTTTACATTCAATAAGTTAACTATGCCTTTAAGCAGCTTGGAAAATTCTAGAAAATGATGTAAAGACTTTAGACAATTAGCCAATTAGCTTCTGATAGGAGTTGTACTGAATTTGTGGACCTCCACAAGTCTGGTTCATCCTTGGAAGCAATTTCCAAATGCCTGAAAGTACCACATTCATCTTTACAAACAATAGTACACAAGTATAAACACCATAGGTCCACACAGCCATCATACCACTCAGAAAAGGAGACGCATTCTGTCTCCTAGAGATGAATGTAGTTTGGGGCGAAACATGCAAATCAATCCCAGAACAACAGCAAAGGACCTTGTGAAGATGCTGGAGGAAACCGGTAGACAAGTATCTATATCCACAGTAAAACGAGTCCTATATTAACATAACCTGAAAGACTGTTCAACAAGGAAGAAGCCAATGCTCCAAAACTGCCATAAAAAAGCCAGACTACAGTTTGCAAGTGCACATGGCGACAAAGATCGTACTTTTTGGAGAAATGTCATCTGGTCTAATGAAACAAAAATTGAACTGTTTGGTCATAATGACCATTGATATGTTTGGAGGAAAAAGGGTGAGGCTTGCAAGCCGAAAAACACCAGCCCAACCGTGAAGCATGGGTTGGCAGCATCATGTTGTGGGGTGCTTTGCTGCAGGAGGGACTGGTGCACTTCACAAAATAGATGGCATCATGAGGAAGGAAAATTCTGTGGATATATTGAAGCAATATCTCAAGACATCAGCCAGGAAGTTAAAGCTCGGTTGCAAATGGGTCTTCCAAATGGACAATGACCCCAAGCTGACCCCAAAGTTGTGGCAAAATGGCTTAAGGACAACAAAGTCAAGGTATTGGAGGGGTCATCACAAAGCCCTGACCTCAATTAGATAGAAATTTTGTAGGCAGAACTGAAAAAGCTTGTGTGAGCAAGGAGGCCTTCAAACCTGACTCAGTTACATCAGTTCTGTCTGGAGGAATGGGCCAAAATTCCAGCATCTTATTGTGAGAAGCTTGTGGAAGGCTACCCAAAACGTTTGACCCAAGTTAAACAATTTAAAGGCAATGCTACCAAATACTAACAAGTGTATGTAAACTTGCAGATTTTAGGCAGTGGAGTTTTGTTATTGGCTTTCCAGTTTATAGAACTAATTGCAGTTTAGCAGAGGATGTTGCACCAGTAACCAAACTGGTTTGCTAATTATTATTATTTTTCCAGGCCCGTGAGGAAGGCAAAGCTTTGTTGAGACAGATCTCTGCTGTGCGAGAACAAGGAGAGCCTTCATCTACAGACCTGTCCTTACCCTGTGTCTTCAACCCTCTGTCCAACAATGCAACTCCAGTTAGAAGAGTGTCTCCACTAGATCTGTCTTCTGTTACACCCTAATGCATGTAAATCAAGGATTGGGTGCTTTTCTGGTTAGTCAACTCCACAGATCCTGAGGAATTCAACATTCTGACTGGAGATTTAAAACTTTATTTAATGCTGATGTTGGAGAAAAAACAAGCAGTTGGATAACTGCTTGTATAGACAAAAGTGTCCATTATACCAAATGTCTTCTGTGTTTTTGACAAAACAAAATCATAAAATTAACAGATTTCAGTGTAATCGTTGAGACAAAATAAGCAGGAGCACAACTAAAAATCAATTTATGAGTATTGGCTGTTTTATTGCAAAGCTCACAAATCTAGTTCTGATTGTATAAATGGTGAAACAAAAACATGCAGACGTACAAACATGACAAACGGTGAAAAACACACACCTCCAGCCATGCAACCTTCCCAAACTTGTGCAAAACAGCAGCCAATGCAAGAACGTAGTGCTTTAATCTATGCATTTGGCAACTTGCATTAAGCACGTTTATTTGGTGATGTGCAGAGTAACACTGAATTCTTCCAGAACAACTCTTGTACTCAAAAAAAAAAAAAAAAAGACAAGTAAAAAGCAGCACCCGTTAACAACACATTTCAAAAAGTAGTAACTGACAAACATGGAATTTTTTGTTTTGTACAAATTTACATATATGGTTTAACACTACCTGTATACAGTTTGTTTTGGATTGCATACGTACTTAAATAATTAACACATTTTAAAAGCATTTGGGGTAACATAAAAATGTATAGGTTTGGTTCACCCAAAAATGAAAATTCTATCATTTACTCACCCTTATGCTGTTCCAAACCCAAATGACTATCTTTCGTGGGACATGACTGGAGATGTTAGGCAGAATAAATTAATGCTTCAGTCACCATTTACTTTCATTGCATCTTTTTTTTTCCTCCATACAATAAAAGTGAATGAGGACTAAGGCTGTCATTCTCTGACATTTTTTTGTGTTCCACATAAGAACGTTTCTTTTATGGGTTTGGAACAGCATGAGGGTGAGTAAAACAATTACAAAATGTAGCATTTTTAGGTGAACTATTAGTTTAAGTCTTTATATTCTAAAGCATTTAATACAGTCTCCAGCTGAAATTAGTACATTACCATAACATTCTCCTTTTACAAATGGAAACCCTCAAAAAATGTAATAAAAAATAATAATTTTGAAACCAGTCTTCACAGAAAAGACACAAAAAATAGTAGAATCAGGCCACCTTATAATATGAAAGCGTAAGAGTAATATGTACATTTAGATAAGATATAAAAGCTTAGGTTTGAACTTTAGTGTACAGGTCCTCAGGCTCTTAATATTTGACCCGCAGCTGGATGGGAGTAGACGGAGGGGAAGGCTGCTGTAAGCGTAACACGTGGGTGTTGGGCGTTGTGGCCTCGGGCCGCTGTGGAGTCTGCCGGCCGTGTGTTTTGGACACTGTGTGTGAAGGGAACAGGGAGCGGAAGAAGGGACGTTTTTCTGGAGGCTGGTTCTCTACGTAAGCTACTGCTGCACCGCAGCCTCTCTTCTTGCAGGATCCAGATGTTATGGGGGGCTTGGGTGGCTGAGTGCTCTGCAGCTGTGCCAGCATCTCATCTTTCCTGAGGAGGTCTGCTTTGACCAGCTGCAAGCTGGTATGCAGCTCTACCAGCATTTGATTCTAGCGGACAGAGAAAGAGGAAGGAGAGGGCAGCCAACTGTTAGAGAGGCCAGAGGGCAACAGGTGAGGGTGGAAACTGGAGTTCTGAGTAGTGTGGGTTTAATTCTACTCGATTAGATTAGAAGACAATCAGGATACAATCAAAGACAGGAATATCACAGAGAGGAGAATTTAAAACAAGGCATGTTAGTAAAATAAGAGGAGTTAAGAGGTCTAGAGGAAGGGATAAGTCATGTATCATTCTCAAGTCATTATTTGGATTTTATTCTTGGCAAGTAGTTCCAAAATCTAAACCAGGGTGAAAAGATTTAGGGGGTAAACAGAGAATATAGGAAGAAACAAAGACAGGAAAAGGTGTTGGTGCAGGATAGGGTATGCATCCAGTTACACATGATAAAACATTTCTAACTGTTTACTACTTCAATGAAATGTACATTTGTTAAAGTACAATATGTGAACTTAAACTGAATCAGAATTGCTTGCTAAGCTTCTTAATGTGTCCTGCCCTTAACATTACCTAAAAGCTCAATGTTTGCACATGTTACCTGATTGGCGAGTTTACTGTCTGCTGATGAAAGGGCATGACGAAGTTTCTCCCTGTCTGTGTTACGGCAGCACGCTCTCTCTCCAGACTGCAGCTTCATGCCTAACATCTGTAGCTCCATTTGCAGCTGCTTCAGGTTCTACCAATCCAACAGATTTAAATGATTAGATTAGATGACCTTTTCGGAGCTTGGAAGTGTTGGACCCCATTGACTTGCATTGTATGGCTATGGATAGTTCACCCAAAAATGAAAATTCTCTCATTTACTCACCCTCATGCCATCCCAGATGTGTATGACTTTCTTTCTTCTGCAGAACACAAATGAATATTTTTAGAATATCTCAGCTCTGTAGGTCCATACAATACAAGTGAATGGTGACCAGAACTCAGAAGGTCCAAAAAGGACAAAGGCAGCATAAAAGTAATCCATATGACTCCAGTGGTTTAATGCATCTCTTCTGAAGCGATATGAAGGTGAGAAACAGATCAATAATTAAGTCCTTTTTTTTTAATTATAAATCTACACTTTCACTTCTACATTCTGGTGTGGAAGTGACTTTCACATTTAGCCACCTACTAGTTGGGGCTGGTCAAATGTGGAGATTTATAATAAAAATACATTTAAAATTTTTTTAAATATTGATCTGTTTCTCACCCACATTTACCATATCGCTTCTGATGATATAGATTTAATCACTGGAGTCGTATGGATTACGTTTATGCTGCCATTATGTCCTTTTTGGACCTGAGTTCTGATCATCATTCACTTGCATTATGAGGACCAACAGAGCTGAGATATTCTTCTAAAAATCTTCATTTGTGTTCTGCAGAAGAAATTAAGTCATACACATCTCAGAAGGCATGAGGGTGAGTAAATGATGAGAGCATTTTCATTTTTAGGTGAACTGTCCCTTTAAGCTTGAGTCTGTGTAGCACTGGTATAAGCTACTGTGCAACACTAACATAGAACTGTCTATTGAAGCGTTTCTTTGCACAATGAGAAATGCAAGTACAGAAATGCTCACCCTCTGGCCCTCCTCTAGTTTGCGCTCAGCTGTGGTTGTCAGAGTACCCGTGGCACCCGTAAGAGGCATGTTCTTTTGGAGACGCTTCAGTTCTGGGGAACAGTGTAGAATTAACCGCTCTTGTCCTTTGTATACAACATCTGTCTGATCACAAGTCATTTTAACAGTTTAATGGTTTCCAAAGTCTACACCCCTTCTCCTTTTTGAACAAAACTTACCAAGCGTTTTCAGTTGCAGTTCTGTTCGTTTCAGGTCCAGCTCAGCCTTACACTGTTCAAGCTCTGCTTTACACTGCATGAGCGCCATGCTTTCATGTTCAGTGTCCCGCTTGTGTGTTGAACTTGAAGCCAAACGGCGCGAGCGCCGTGGACCGTTGGCATCGCTCAGAGGTGGGAACATAGGAGCCGGGGCTATATTTCTGTCTTCCTTTTCCTTAAGAGCTGCAGTAAGCTCTCTGATCTCCTCATCTCGCTCCTGCAAAACAAAACTTCAGTGTTCAAAATCTTTCCTTACAGGAGTCGCTCCTATTACCAGTGTTTGGTAACGTTACTTAAAGTTAATTAATTAAAAGGTTATTTTTATGGAAAGTGAAGTGTTACTTTTGCATTACTTTTCTCTCACAGCCGCTTTCTCTTCTGCTATGCTATGCATTCCATACAAATAAGCCATGCACTGCATACAAGAGACATTACAGGTCATGCTAGCTACTGTACAACACTTATGTCAAAATAACTTAGTAAACAAACAGATATTTCGAAAGTACGCATGGAATCGTATTTAATGCTACCAAAATGTCACACAAACGGTTTGTTTCATGAATCAAACTATTGTTTATTATAAAACATAAATTTAGAATATTTTTAGAAACTAAAAGGCATTTTCTCTGCGAACACAATCAGTGTAGAACATTGCTCGGAGCGACAAATCCAAGGTCTTTTCTCATCCCATTCTCATAGTTATAGGGAGCTGTAACATGGAGCAGTTCGGCTGCATAAGTGAGTGAATTGATTAAGTATTTCACTCTGTGTATCATGTCGTGGCCAGTGGAAGACTAGTCTTATAATCCCTCTGCCTAAACGCATTTACTGATTTAAAAAAAAAAAAAAAAAAATGTATGCAGTGTGTATTAACACATGAATTAACCACGTTTTACTCAACCGAATGTCGATGTCGTATTACTTAAAACAGTGGTTCTCAACCAGAGGGCCGGGACCCATTAGGGGGCCTCGGCACACTTCCAAGGGGGCCTCAAGATGACTTAAAATTAATTAAAAAAGAAATATTAAAATAATTTAAATAATCCTACTTAATTAAAATGCTAAAAAAAATACTTTAAAATGTATGCCTACAAATTATAAACAGACTCTTTCTGAAACTTCTAGAATAAAAAATTATCCATGATTAATTATTTTAATCAGACACGTCTAGTTTCGGGCGAGGGGGGCCTTCAAATATTGTCTTGGACAGTGGGGGACCTTGCAGTCAAAAAGGTTGAGAATCACTGCTCTAAAACACGAAATGAACATGCGCTTTAGCGAGTTGATTGACAGTAGGGCTGAAACGATTAGTTGATGTTATCGACAACTTCGACAATAATAATTGTCGACAAAACTTTTCGTTATCGAATAGTTGTTTGATCTCATTTAACATAACATGAGATCAGATATGAAACTAATGATGGCGCACGAAAGCAGCACTGCAGCTCGCACATGACTCCTATGAGTCACGTGAAGTGACCCGATCTAAGAGGGAGAGATTGAAACTGCACCCGGCTGATGTACACTCCGGCGTGGGTACGCTCGTCCCTTGCGCACACTTGCTCAAGTTAGATTAAAACGCAATGGCTCGCCACGAAGTGAATCATAATACAAATGTGTTGCGGTGCGTATCTTATCGTGAAGAAAATCAGTGATATGCAGCTCTATTAAGAAAAGAGAGTTAAAGATGGATTGATGTGAACAAAAAGGTGAGAGGGTAGTCTTCGCCCATTATATACCCTGCAACTAAATACTTTTTTGTTTTGGCTTGTTTTCCAATAAAATAAAGTACATTTACTTTAGGAGCTATACTGCAGAAGTAAAAATTTGTTGTCTGAGAATGTTGAATATAATATTAAATATTTAAAAATATCTAAAAATCCTTAAAACAGGATACATTTACCTGAAGCAACATATATTTAGACTTGGTTTCATTGAATAGATCTTGAATAAAAATATATTTTGACTTTACTGCACTGGCAGATGAATAAACAAGTGAAAAAAATACACTTATATTCAAAATTAACTTCAAAATACATTCTCTGAAAGCAAGTCTAAATATTATATGTTGTTTCTCAGGTAAATTTATCTTGTTTTAAGGATTTTTAGATATTTTTAAATGGAAAACAAGACAAAACACTTGATCACAATATGATTTTTTTTTCAGTGTTTTATTGTTACTGAATGAAAAGTAATTTCCTTTAATTAAATGGATGTCAATTAAAAGAGGATTTTATCCTCTTTATTATTAGTAAGCACGTTTATTACAACCTTTTAAGTCAAGGTACAAGAGCTAATGATTAATCATTGCAATAATAGACAGAATAGTCGAATACTCGTTACATTAGTCGATTATCAAAATAATCATTAGTTGCAGCCCTAATTGAGAGGCGATGTCTGTATCTAAAAGGTGATTGGCTCCTTTAGGCAGGACTTCCTTTCTACATCCATTGACTGTTGGGTGCAAGAGCTTCTTGGTTGGGTGTTCCAATTTCTCCCATTCATTTATATAGAAGTGACTCGTCTCTGCTAAATAGTCACTGGCCTCACACTCTATAGAACTACAATGCCAATCATGCACTACGTCTCCTCCCCGAAATTTGCACACTTTTACTCCTGTACAGTAGATGTGTACAAAAGCAACACATTACTTTATTTAAAAAGTAACTTGGATATTATGGTCTAAAATAAAAAATATTGCATTACTCATTACTCAAAAAAGTAATCTGATTATGTAACGTGTGTTACTTTTATCGCGTTACCCCCAACACTGCCTATTACTATGAACTCCTGATGGTCAGTGTAGTGATAATCATAGCAACGTCAAAACAACAAGTATTTTTCAGGTGCACAGACCTCCAGCTCTTGGCTGTAGTATTTCTTCAGGCTGCTCTTCAGGTTGTTGATTTTGTTTTCACATCTCTTCTCCATCAGATCCCTCTCACTCTCCAGTGTCTCACTGCACAACGAGGGAGAAAGCTTAAACATCGACTTAAATGAAACATATTTGAGGATCTTCTGCACCATGAAATGGGCCGAGTACCTGAAGTCATCCTGCATGCGACTGATGACCTCCATCATCTCAGTGCAGACCTCTTCTCGAACCTTGGCCTCTTGTTCCTCTTTCTCCTGCCGCTGTCGCAGCACCTCACGCTTCAGAACCTCGATGGCTTTCAGGAGCGCCTGACAAATGCAAACAGATCCAGCTATAATCCCTTATAACATCTATAACAATAATGACTCCACAAAGTCTCTTCCAAAACCTAAAAAAATACCACTGGTGTATACATAGGCAGAAATAGAGCATCTTAAAGTGACAGTTCACCAAAAAATGAAATTGGACGCCGACTGCGAGCCAGGGTTCTTCACCCAACATCAGTGTCTGACCTTACTGATGCTCTTGAGTCTGAATGGGAGCAAATCTATGCAGCTATAAAATCCCTATGGTTCAAAAATGCTTTAGCTATCAATAAAAAAAAAAAAAAAAAGGTTTTCACAACGTTTTTCTACGATTCTGAAAAAGTTGGGACACTTGAAAATGCTAAAAAAAATACATTCTATTCACCCAGTGTTATATCAAAAGCACTACAACGACTAGGGCTGCAGGTTTAATCGAAAAAAGACTGCTGCTCCAATTAACTAATATTGAAACGTGTTAATTTCAGAAAGATTAATGATTAAGATCTACTTCTGTTGAATTAAACAAATGTTTAAGTTTTCCCCCATTCATCCATTATGCAGGTCTTCAGCTGCACAATTGGTCTTCATTGCCGTATTATGCGTTTTGTAATGCGCCAAGCATTCTCAATTGGAGACAGGTCAGGACTGCAGGCATGCCAATCTAGCACCCGCATTATCTGCTTACACAGCCATGCATTTATAATCTGGGCAGTTTGTGGTTTGAAATTGTCCTGCTGGAAAATGCAGGGATGTCACTGGAATAGACAATGTCTGGATGCAGCATATGTTGCTCCAAATCTGTTCATATATTTCTGTATTAATGGTACCCTAACAGATGTTACCCATGCTATGGGCACTGATACAACCCCATACCATGACAGACACCAGCTTTTGGACCTGACCTTGATAACAGCTTGGATGGTCCTGTTCCTCTTTGGCACGGAGAACATGACGGCTGGTTTTTCCAGTAACAATTTGAAGTGTGGACTCATCGGACCACAAAACACAATTCCACTGTTCTACTTTCCATCTCAGATGAGACTGAGCCCAGAGAAGTTGACGGCGCTCCTGGACAGTGTTGATGTATGGCTTCTGCTTTGCATAATAAAGCCTTACAGTCACGTCATGTTGGATTTACTGTAATAACGAGATGCGCTGCGCACATCTTATGTTGTTCCGTGCAGACGTATATAAAACATCCATGGCAGATGGCCCCATCCTGATTTTCTTCTGCTTTTGTGTATATCTCATACTAAATTGTATCAAAAATTCTAACATAAAATAAAGGCAATCTGAGTGAACACAAAATACAGTGTTTAAATGATAATGTTATTTATTGAAGCAAAAAAGTTAGCCAGTACCAACTGGGCAGTGCGAAAAAGTATTTAGTTACTAAATCCCCAAATCTATGAAACTGCATTCATAATGGGGTTCAGCTGGACTAGACACACCCAGGCCTGATTACTGCCAGCCCTGTTAAATCAAATCAACACCTAAATAGAACTTTTTCAGCAGCAAGAAGTTGGCTAAAAGGACTCACCCAGTAGCACACTATGCCAAGGTTGAAAGAAATTCCAGAAATTAGGAAAAAGGTGATTGAAATACATCAGTCTGGGAAGGGTTACAAAGCTTTTTCAAAGGCTCTGGGACTCCAAAGAACACAGAGCCATTATCTCCTAATGGAGAAAACTTGTCACAGACCTTCCAAAATTCCTCCAAGAGCACAGTGACGACTCATCCAGGAAGTCACAAAAAAGCCAAGGGCAACATCCAAGGAACTGCAGGTCTCTCTCGCATCAATAAAGGTCAGTGTTCATGACTATCAGAAAGACACTGGCCAAAAATGCCATCCATGGAAGAGTGGCGAGGCGAAAACCACTGCTAACCCAGAAGAACATTAAGGCTTGTCTGAATTTTGCCAAAACACACCTTGATGATCCTCAAAACTTTTGGGAGAATGTTCTGTGGATTGATGAGTCAAAAGTGGAACTGTTTGGAAGACAGGGGTCCCGTTACATCTGGCATAAATCAAACACAGAATTCCACAAAAAGAACATCATACCTACGGTCAAGCGTGGTGGTGGTAGTGTGATGGTGTGGGGATGCTTTGCTGCTTCAGGGCCAGGGTGACTTGCAGTAATTGAGGGAAACATGAATTCTGCTCTCTACCAGAAAATCTTAAAGGAGAACGTCCGGTCATCAGTCTGTGAGTTGAAGCTCAAGTGCAACTGGATTATGCAGCAAGACAATGATCCAAAGCATAGGAGTAAGTCCACCTCTGAATGGCTCAAAAGAAGCTAAATTAAAGTTTTGGAGTGGCCTAGTCAAGTCCTGGCTTGAACCTGATTGAGATGCTGTGGCAGGACCTTAAATGGGCAGTTCATGCTTGAAAACCCTCCAGTGTGGCTGAACTAAAGCAGTTCTGCAAAGAGTGGACCAAATTTCCACCACAGCATTGTGAAAGACTGATTTCCAGTTATCGGAAGTGTTTGGTTGCAGTTGTTGCTGCTAAAGTTGGCACAACCAGCTATTAAGTTTAAGGGGACAGTTAGTTTTTCACATGGGTGACATAGATGTTGGATAACTTTTATATTTGAAAACTGTATTTTGTGCTTACTCAGGTTGCCTATGTTTTATATTATATCTCCTTTACACACCGAGATTTCTTGAATCTTTTAACTATATTGTGTACTGTAGAGGGTGAAATGACCAAAATCCTTCCCGTTTGTTTTTGGGGAACATTGTTCTCAAAGTGCTGGATCATTTGCCGATGCATCTGTTGGCAAATTGGCGAGTCTCGACCTATCCTTGCTCTTGAAGGACTAGGCTTTTTTTTTTAGGCTCCTTATACTATGACACAATTGCCTCATCTGTTTCACATCTGCTATTTTTCATCACGACAGATTGTTTATAGTCCTAAATTTCCCGTCTCATCTTTTTTGGAGTGTGTTGCAATCATCCAATTTTAAATGTGTGTGTGTATATAACAACAACAATAAAATTCACTTAGTAAAACATCAATTAATGTGTTGTTGTAATGATTTTAATATAGCACATGGTGAATCGAATTTACAAATCATTCCTTTTCATTTTAATAGCATTTTCTATACTGTCCCAACTTTTTCAGAATTGGGGTTGTAAAATGACTGAAGCGCTTACGATTGTTTTTTTTTTTTTTTTTACTAGAAAATGAACTGGATTTACCTCAGGATCAAACATGGTAATGTCTTCTTCCTCATCACTCTCCTCCTCTTCCTCCTCTAGTAGAGTGGTGTTGTTGGTGTAAGTGGGCTGCTCACGAAGCAGAGACAGGATGTAGGCCACACGTGTCCTACTGCATGGGCCATGTACCAACTGAATGATCAAAGATTTGTCAGTGGTGAATTTTAAAATTGTCTATGTGCAAAAAACTAAATGTTCTGGCAGAGAAAGAACCATCTTGTCACCTGAGTGGCAATGGCAGAGAATTTGAGTGCTTGAAGTGTCTCATCATAAGTGGAGGCACAGGGGTTGATGTTGACCACCATGCAAGAGCGCCCATGACCACAGAAGAATCTCTGAAGAACCCTGGTTAACTTGCTGTCTCTGAAAGGAACAACCAGTGGAGGCCGAGACCTGCGGCGATGTGAAACCAGAAATCACTGTGATTTGCGGTGTAAAATTTCCTGGGATATTAAAACCATGCATGCAATGCTTCAAATCAACCCTGTCAGCTCATTTGAGCACAAACCTCAAACTTAACTAAATCATACGCCCACGCTCACCAACAACAGTGCATAGTCACAGGCGTTTCGGTCAGAGGAGTCCAACTGAAAACGACAGGTTTAATATGCCTCAGTTACAATAGGCAGATGCAAATGGTGGTGTTGGTATTTACTTATTGGTTTGGTTGTGTCTCAGAGCAGTGATGCAGCGCCCCAGTGTAAGCAGAGATGTGTTGATGTTGTTTGCTTCTTTCATTCTCTCTCCATTCTGCTGGTCTTTACAGCGCTCAGACCCTGCCAAATCACACACTGAGAGCCTGCCGGAGGAAAGAATTCACAATGCAATAGTGCACAATTCCCATATCAAATCCTGTATATCTGACCAACCTCTTGGCTTTCTTTCAATAAACCTCTAAAATAATTTTAAAAAAGGGAAAAGGAGGAATACACTTATTTTTAATATTCAGATATTAAATTAACATATAGAATAAAGAAACAAACAAAGTTGTAAGGTCTGAGACTTACTCGCTGATTCGAGTCGCCTGTCCCAGCTCTGCTTGTGGCTGGACATGTAGAACGCGGATAGTAAATATACTATGACTAAAAAAGGAGAGAAAAACTTAAATTACTGTGCAACACCACAAGATGCCTCATTTTCACCTAAATACCATGTTGTCTTAAAGCATTTAAGGCAATGATAATGCTCCAAGGCATCACCCATACTCCAGTAATGTAATAATGGGTATTATGAAGACATTAAGCAGGCACCTGCGGCTGGAGTTGTGGTTTAAGTGAGTGCTGGCAAAACTTTGGTTGCGTCGTCCAACTTTAAGCACTTTCCAGGCCTCGTCTGCACTTCGTACCTGAATCCAGGTCAAATCTAATGAGAAGACAGGAATGATTCAGTGAACACTTTACCTACAACAGATAGCCAAATCCGAAAATCTAGCCCAGGAACATGCCTCAAAGCAGATACCTATAGAAAAAAAAGCACTTTTCAAAGGGTTTTCTAGCAAAGACAAAATTGCTAGAAAAGTAACTGTCAGTGCCATTTATTGTGGCACACCAAATCAGCTAATTATCAAAATGTGATTGGTATATTAGCTGAACTTTGGCTCTGTATGATTCTTACCCTTCACATAAGGGTTTCCGTGTTTGTCATCGCTAAGGCGTAGAGTGGCTCTCTTGCAGTACTGAAGTGAAGGTGGAGCATCCAAGAGATCGTAAAGAAATTCGTTGTAGATCTCATAAAACGAGACCCACACTGAGAACTGCACCCCCTCTGCCAGATCTTCACCACCACCACTGAGGGACAGGCCATTCGCCTCCAGACAAACACCATCTGAATCTGAGGCACAAAGACACCAGCTTTGAAGAACTTCGATTTCTCAAAAAACTGTTGTTTTGAACATAAGGATTGTTATAGGAATAGTTCACCCAAAAATGATAATTCTCTTATCATTTACACACTCATGCCATCTCAAAATCGTATGACCTTCTTCTGTGGAAAACAAACTAAGATTTTTTTTTTGTAGGACACGTGGTGTGTTTTTGTCCATACAATGAAAGTCAATGGGGTCCAAAAATTTCAAGCTCCAAAAAAGGACAAAGACAGCATAAAGGTAATCCATACAACTCGGGTGGTTTAATCCATATCTTCTGAAGCTGCAAGACCAAAAATAAGACTCCTTTGTCACTATAAATCAGCAGTCTCTTGTGTGAAGCACAAGGAAGTGTGAACAAGCCTTGTATGGATTACCCTTATGCCCTTTTTGGAGCTTGAAAGTTTTGGACCCCATTGACTTGTATGGACAAAAACATCATATATCCTAAATAAAATCTTTGTGTTTCCGCAGAAGAAAGTCATAAGTTTAAAATGCTATAAGGGTGAGTAAATGATGAGACCGAATTATTTTTGGGTGAACTATCCCTTTACGATGAGCTACAAAATGTTGGCTCAGCCAATGGGGTCACTTTGAGAAAGGACTACCAGTTTGACCATTCAATGGCAAACAGCAGGAATGTTTAAAAATTGTGCAAAAACAGTCATTGTTTTCGCAATTCTCTTTGATGCCACTATTTGTGCAGAAAGTACCCTATTACCCAGCTCTAAAAAAACCTTTTAGAAACTGTGTGGATTGTCAGCAACATTGAGGAAAAAATAAAAAAAATTAATGTACAAACTTTCCAGATGGTTCTCTCATGGAAAACAATGTTGTACATGAATGCCAGATAGATCCTCACCCTCCAGTTGTGTTGCTATGTGAATGGTCACTGAGAGTCCACTGATGCCGCTGTCCCAGGACAGGCCTGCACGCAGCCTAGACTGATGTCCACATGAGATCTCCTCCTGGACAAACAGACCGACAAGTGACTGTCCAGGAAAAATTGAAAACACTTAAAATGATAGTTCACCCAAAAATTTTAATTCTCGCATCTTTTACTCACCCTTATGCCACCCCAGATGTGTATGACAAGTGAATGGTGGCCAGAAAGGCAGCATAAAAGTAATCCATAAGACTCCATTGGTTTAATCCATCTCTTCAGAAGCAATATGATAGGTGCGGGTAAGAAACAGATCTATATTCTATATTTTTACTATAAATTCTCCTCCCTGACCAGTAGGTGGCGATATGCACGAAGAATGCAAATCACCAAAAACAAAAGAAGAAAGTGAAATTGGAGATTTGTAGGAAAAAAGGACTTAAATATTGATCTGTTTCTCACCCGCACCTAAGTCCTTTTTTCCTACAAATCTCCAATTTCACTTTCTTCTTTTGTTTTTGGTGATTTGCATTCTTCGTGCATATCGCCACCTACTGGTCAGGGAGGAGAATTTATAGTAAAAATATAGAATATAGATCTGTTTCTTACCCACACCTATCATATCGCTTCTGAAGACATGGATTAAACAACTTTGTTGTATGGATTACTTTTATGCTGCCTTTGTGCTTTTTGGAGCTTCAAAGTTCTGGCCACCATTCATTTGCATTGAATGGACCAACAGAGCTGAAATATTCTTCTAAAGATCTTCATTTGTGTTCAGCAGAAAAAAGAAAGTCATACACATCTGGGATGGCATGAGGGTGAGTAAATTATGAGGGTATTTTCATTTTTGGGTGAACTATCCCTTTAATCAAAAAAACAAAACAAAAAAACATTGACAGTGCACTGCAAACTGCTGATTTTAAGTATGACAGCACTGGGACGCTTCAGTCCATTTGTTCCACTTCGCTTGTCTGAGTTCACTTCATAGAACTCCAATTCTATAGTTCACAACATTGTAACCAAACCATTTCCATATTGGAGTAAAAATGAAGTAGCTTGCCATTATTGTCCAAAAAAAGTTGGCTACTTTTTTATAGAACTGTTGGATAACTTCTAATTTTTTGTTTCTTTACCTCTTTCAGCAGAGCTTCACGACGCACTTCCTCAGCACGGACCTCACCAGGGTCCAGCTTCCTGACCTCCTGAGTCAGAACAGGCTTGAGATCCATGGTAGGATACAGACGCCCAGAAAGCTTGAGGAATATAGACACCAAAGCCCGTGGCAGCAGACCCGCCTCTCCACCGGTCCCTGTTGAATTAAAGTAACAACAGTATTCTTATTCCTAAAACATCATGTATGCCATCAAAGTTTGATTTTAACAAATTATGTTAAAATGAAATGCTGCCTAGATGAAATCAAACTGATATGCTGAACTGGAGAACAGTGTGTTGCAGCTGTCTTACCCTGTATGGTGTAGGTTTTGCCCGAGTTGGTCACACCATATGTATAGAGGAGCCGATTCTCTCCTCGCAGAACATCTTGTACCATCTCACGTATGGTGTGATCATACACCTCCTGCTGAGAAGTTTGTGGTCCAAATATCTGCACAAATGAAACTCTCTTCATTAGAACAGTGCAATAACATCATCTTTAGTGCCTACAATATCCATTTTTTGTGGTTGTGCATCCACAGTGAAACACTTGTTTCAGACAGCACCATGAAATGGTATATTAGATTACCTTAGTGAAGGTAAACTTGTGCAGGCTTTGAGCAACCCCTCGCTCTGCACTCTTCATGTTGCGGGAGTCCTTGGGAGCTCTTAGGAGAAGACTGTCCTCAGACTGCACATTCACACAGCCCTGAACAGAACATTTCAAACACATTTCAACAAAAACGGATAGTTCCCCCCAAAATTCAAATGATCTCATCATTTACTTGCCCTCATATCATCCCAGATGTGTATGACTTTCTTTCTTATGCAGAACACAAACAAAGATTTTAGAAGTAATTCTCAGCTCTATAGGTACATACAGTGAAAGTGAATGGTGGCCAGAACTTTGAAGGTCTAAAAAGCACACAAAAGGCAGCATAAAAATAATCCATACAACTCCAGTGGTTAAATCCATGTCTTCAAAAGTGATATAATAGGTGTGGACCAGAAAAAGATCAATATTTAAGTCTATAAAACTCCACTATCAAACAGCCCTCCTAAGCACTCTTCTCTGCTAAGTGTTTCTGGAAGATTTGCATTCTTTGTTCATATCGCCACCTACATGGCAGGGAGGAGAATTTATAGTAAAAAATGACTTGAATATTGATCTGTTTCTCATCCACACCTATCATATCGCTTCTGAAGACATGGATTAAACCACTGGAGTCATTTGGATTACTTTTATGCTGCCTTTATGTGCTTTCTGGAGCTTCAAAGTTCATGTCACCATTCACTTGCATTGTACGTACCTACAGAGCTGAAATATTCTTCTAAAAATCTTAGTTTGTGTTCGGCAGAAGAAAGAAAGTCATACACATCTGGGATGGCATGAAGGTGAGCAAATGTTGAGAATTTCCATTTTCGGGTGAACTATCCCTTTAATTGTTTGCCAACAAGGTCCTTACTGATGACCTTCTAAAATGTCTTTCAAATTCCTGTTGTGATTTTTACCTGCTCCTCTCCCCGCTCCTTCTCTGCCTCTGTAAGAGGACGGATCCGTAGGAAAACCTTCAGCTTCTCTGCTCCATCATCAGCGCTGCCTCTTCTGCTCACATCACTCTTAATCTTCACTGACTGATGGTCAGAAGAAAAGATGAAAGAGCCATTAACATCACAGCAGTGAATCTTAAAGCCTGAGGTGAGATATAATTTATAAAGCAAGCAGTTTGTGTTTACTCAAGGACAAGTGCATAACTTACAACTTGTCCGTAATGAAAAGAATAATTGTGAAGGAGCCGCTTAGACACAAGGGGAGACTAAATAATCAACAATGCCAAGCCTGAGGCAAATGTCAAAGCACAATTTGACAATTCAGCATCTTTTTTAAAAGCATGCACACATTTCCATCACTTTGCTTGCACTATTAAAGGGCTAAGATTCAAAACACTTTGGGGCATAATTTGAAACAGTATATCTATTGTTAAATAATTACAAAACAAACATCTTTTCATTAACTACTTTGCTTGAAGGTGTGCTTGTACCAGCTTTCCCTAATATAAATGTCATTTGATTTGATGCTTTGTTATCTAATGCAGTGACACGGACATACATTTTAAGTGTGGCTTTTAATTTGGGCTTGAGTGCCCAAATACCTTTTGTAGCAACTGTGGTCTATTTTCCAATGAGCAGGAGTTCAGTGAACACTACAGTGGCCATCATACCTCTTTAAAAGGAGTGATCGAGTCTGCAGCAGGAGTTAAGACTGAGATCTCAGGCAGTGGAGACACAAACCGCTGAGATCTCATGAGACCCCCAATATCAGCAGCTGTGGACTCGAACACAGCTCCACACACTTCCTCATCAGACAGAACCCCGCACGCAGACGCCAGAGCCATTACACCAGATCTACAATTGAAAACATGTCAAAATCACTCCTCAGCATGAAGGCTTTCACAGTGAGGTTTAGATGTGACGTCAGGATGTTTACGTATGTTGTAATGCTTATTATTTTGAATCTGGAAACAGTAAATGGGCTGTAAATAGAGCAAGGAGTCAGCTTAACAAAACATAAAATTAATAACTGAAGAAAAATAAATACAGAGCTAAAGTTACAAATACAGAACAACAAAATAAATGTTTATTTGTGTAAACCTACTTCATAGACAGATACAATTCATTCGGTTAGCCAGCTAGCTGCACTTCAGTTTACCGAAATCGTTTTTCCTGGTTAGTAAACAATGTCTTTGTCATTTAGCTATACATAATAACAAAACACAAAAATAAAAAAGCAGAAGTCAATACTTGGATTAAATAATTTATTCAATTATTCAGAAGTTGCGTTTGACGTCATTGTATTTGAAAAGACTCGTGTTTTATTTATTCTTACCTTCTTTGTGATGTCCTCTGGGGGAAAAGGTCATTCCAAAATGTAATTTAAGTAATATATGACTATATTACGCCTACAGTTAATCTAGATATCTGACTGCTTTTACACTGTCAACGTGGTATGTAAACGCATCCTTCACTCTGAACGGTTACTGAGACAAAACATTCGAACACTGCGCTCCAACGCTCCACCAATCACCGCGTACTAGACCTCCACCGGCTGACCAATCAGACACGCGGGAGAGAAAGCTCTCATTGGTGATTGGCAGTGTTGGGTAAGTTACTTTAAAATAAGTAATTAATTACTAACCACTAATTACATCTTCTACAGTGTTCTGTGATAATAGATAATTTAATACCAAAAATATTGAGGATGTTGTGATCATGCATTAAAAAAAATAAAATAAAAATATATGAAGGCTAATATATTAACCAATGGGTTGTTAATTTGTTTTGTGTTAATGACATCATTCCTTGTGATGGAATGCACAATTATATATTTTGTTATTCCCAATGATGTGACAAGAAAAAGTGTCACATTAACAGTATGCTATTTTGACATGTACAGTATGAGTAAAAACTTTATTATTTTATGATCTTATAATTTTAATGTCTTTTTGATCTTAATGTTTATGCTTAAATGCCTACAGATAGTTTTATAGACAAATTGCCTATGTATGAGGTTTTTTTCTTACAAAACTAACAAACATATTTATTTATTTTTAATGTAAGAACTGGACCAGATAGTGCTGGAAAAGCAGTAACCAAGAGCCTATAACATAAATAGTTGTGTTTTTGTTACTGCGTAACTTGCATCCATTTTTATTTAATAGTTTTGATGACTTTACTATCATTATAAAATGTGAAAAAGAGTAATAATAAAGAATGAAAGAATGTGTCCAAACTTTAGACTGGTACACTGTAAAAAAAATAAGTAAATAAATAAATAAATAAAAACGTAAAAAGTCTGGCAGCAAAGTTTCCAGATGGATACAGTCAAACTACAGTAAATAACCATACCACAAAATTGCATGCAATAAATTGTAAAAATACAGAGCAGATTTTACAGTCAAAATTAATTAAATTACAGTATATTATTGTTTATAAGTGTTCATTAAACAGTGAAAATCTGATATATTATGTCAAAATACATTAAAAACAACTACTTTTCAAGTTAATCTCTGTAAATATAGGGCTTTTATTGGTTACTTTATGAAACTGCCCAGTCTATCTACAGTAATTTCTTATTAAAATATAGTTTTTTTCATGTACAATAACTAAGAAATAATGTATAAAAACACAATAAGTACATAAAACCAAAGACAAATGTCTGCACATTTACAGTATTAATCAGTCATTTTACAGAACTATTATATTTTAAAAAGTTGATTGGACAGTGGAGAAACAAGCATAGTACATCTTCAATAGCTACATTTAAGGCCAATATCTGTACATTAAGTGTATTTAGAAGTTACTTTATGCAACTGCCCTGTCTACCTACAGTTATTTCCTGTAAGATTTTTGTTTCTCCAAGTAAAAAAATTTATAAACACAGAATATGTACTTTTAATTTATGAGGTTTTTTTTTATGTGAAAAAACTAGGAAATAAGTAGAAATACTTAAAGGAATAGTTCATCATTTTGAACTCTGGGCCCGAATCATGTTTTCATGATCCCTATTAGTAGAAACCAGAACTTCGCTAGCTCCCCTGCTCCACCTGTCCGGTAACACCAGGAAACCCCCTCCTACTCTACTGCATGGGCATATGCGACAGTCTTTGAAATCTATGATAAACGCTTTTCAAAACATGACGCTCACAGTATAATCATACCGGTGTCAGTATGTTATTTGTGCTATTTGGATAGGAACTATTTTTTCTCAAAGACGCACTACCTTCTCAGCCGGTGTAAGCTCCACGAGAGAATTTTTTTTTTTCCCAAGATAACATACTGGCACCAGTATGATTACACTGCGAGCGTCATTTCTTGCAAAATAATGTTTATCATTGTTTTCAAAGACATGTATGCCCATGCAGTAGAGTAGGAGAGGGCTTCCCGGCGTTACCAGATGGACGGAGCAGGTAGCTAGCAAAGTTCTGGTTTCTGCTAATAGAGATCATGACCGAAAACATCATTTTGGCCCAGACTTCAAAATACCAACATATTCCTTTAATAAGTAGCTACAATCAAAGAGAAATTTCTGTATATTTACACAATCAGACATTTTAAGGATTTAACCCATTTTTACACATTCATTGTTTTAATGTAGGTTTGAAGATGTACAAATGTCAATAATTATTGTAAAATACATCCCCAAGTAATTCATACTGACTGCAAATCTCTACACTATTCAGCTTTCATTTAGAAAATGTAAAAATGCTCAAGAACTCAAAGTACATCACAAGTTGCTTTTGAAAGCAGATCTCTTCACATTTACAGTGTTCAGCTAACATTTAAGGGATTTACATCAGCAATCTACAGTCTTTACACATTAAAATGCAAGGAAACACGTTTTACAAGTGTATAAAAAATAAATAGTAAAATTATAGCACAGTTGACTACTTTAAAGTACATTTTCTGTATTATTTTAGTACATGCTTAACCACACATCACATATGTCAGAGGGTTTAAACTCATGGGGTGTTATTTCATGGCATAGTGGTGAGGCACTTTAGAGGATAAGACCAGTGTACAAACCCCATTTCCAAAAAAGTTGGGATGCTTGTCAAACAGTTAAAAACTAACATTTCTCAACGCAAGATTACAAAGAATTTAGGTCTTTTACCATCTACCATATATTGTGAAAAGATTCAGGGAATCCAGAGAAATCTCAGTCCGTGTAGGGCAAGGCCGGAAACCACTGTTTAATGTGCGTGACCTTCGAGCCCTCAGTGGCATTGCATGAGAAACAGTCACGCTACTGTGTTAAATCTAGCCACATGGGCTCAGGAGTACTTCGGAAAACAGTTGTCACTAAACACAGTCCGCCGCTGCATCAAGAAATGCAACTTGAAACTCGATTACGCAAGGAGAAAGCCATACATCAAGCCGAGTTCTCTGGGCTTGAGCTCATCTCAGATGATCCGAAAGACATTGGAAATGTGTGGTGTGATCATATGAATCCACGCTTCAGTTTGTTTTTGGGGATAATGAACGTCGAGTTCTCCGTGCCAAAGACGAAAGGGACCAACCTGAATTTTATCAGCAAAAGGTGCAAAAGCAAACATCTCTCATGGTATGGGGTGCATCAGTGCCCACGGCATGGGTAACTTGCATATGTGTGAAGGTACCATTGACGCGGAGGTGTATATTGGGATTTTAGAGGGACATATGCTGCCATCAAGACGACGTCTTTTCCCAGGAAGTCAGTGGTTATTACAGCAAATCAATGCAAAAAAAATTTATCCACTAATTCATGAAAATCGATTCATGAAAATCGAGTCGATTTGCATTATATTCAGTTCCTTATAACCAAACCTTGCAAGATGGAGGTCTCACTGTTGCAATACCAAATCTGAAGTGTGGTCATATTTTGGGTTTTACAAGAGTGCTGAGGGAAACTTAATCGAAGATGGTCACCCTGTCTGCAGAACATGAAAAAAAAAAAAGAAAAAAAAAATCGCTGTGAAAGGGGGCAGCACTTCAAATCTCCCGAGTCACCTTCGTGACCACCACCCACTGCTTTATAGCGAATGGCGAATGGAAGACACACACACACACACACACACACACATACACATACATGTCTCTGAATAAAGTATGTTGTTGATTAAAAGTTTGAATGTTCATTTGATTTATGGAGTTGAAATTAGAATAATGCTGTTTCAATTATGCGCATTATATACAGGGTTGGGAGGGTTACTTTTAAAAAGTATTCCACTACAAATTACAGAATACATGCTGTAAAATGTAATTTGTAATGTATTCTATTAGATTACTCAAAGTCAATAACGCAATCTAAATACTTTGGGTTACTTCTTCAGTACTGTCAAATTTTTCACTTGTTTTGACTATAAAGAAGTAAATAAAGTAAGAAAATTCACTTAAATTTATCTTGCTTTAAGGATTTTTTATTTATTTCTTTTCAATTTTCTTCCCTTTTTCTCCCCAGTTTGGAATGCCCAATTCCCAATGCGCTCTAAGTCCTCGTGGTGGCATAGTGACTCGCCTCAATCCGGGTGGCGGAGGACGAATCTCAGTTGCCTCAGCATCTGAGACCGTCAATCCGCGCATTTTATCGCTTGGCTTGTTGAGCGCGTTACTGCGGAGACATTGCGCATGTGGAGGCTTCACGCCATTCTCCGTAGCATCAACGCACATCTCACCGCATGCCCCACCGAGAGCAAACCACATTATAGCGACCACAAGGAGGTTACCCCATGTGACTCTACCCTCTCTAGCAACCGGGCCAATTTGGTTGCTTAGGAGATCTGGCTGGAGTCACTCAGCACGCCCTGGATTCGAACTCGCGACTTCAGGGGTGGTTATCAGCGTCAATACTCGCTGAGCTTAAACTACTTCAAAGGTTTCTCATCAAAAAATCCTCCACGTGCAGCAATGACAGCTTTGCAGATCCTTGGCATTCTAGCTGTCAGTTTGTCCAGATACTCAGGTGATATTTCACCCCACACTTCCTGTAGCACTTGCCATAGATGTGGCTGTCTTGTCGGGCACTTCTCACGCACCTTACAGTCTAGCTGATCCCACAAAAGCTCAATGGGGTTAAGATCCATAACACTCTTTTCCAATTATCTGTTGTCCAATGTCTGTGTTTCTTTGCCCACTCTAAACTTTTCTTTTTGTTTTTCTGTTTCAAAAGTTGCTTTTTCTTTGAAATTCTTCTCATAAGGCCTGCACCCCTGAGTCTTCTCTTTAGTGTTGTACATGAAACTGATGTTGAGCGGGTAGAATTCAATGAAGCTGTCAGCTGAGGACATGTGAGGTGTCTATTTCTTAAACTAGAGACTCTGATGTACTTATTCTCTTGTTTAGTTGTACATCTGTCCTTCCACATCTCTTTCTGTCCTTGTTAGAGCCAGTTGTCCTTTGTCTTTGAAGACTGTAGTGTACACCTTTGTATGAAATCTTCAGTTTTTTGGCAATTTCAAGCATTGTATAGCCTTCATTCCTCAAAACAATGATTGACTGACGAGTTTCTAGAGAAAGCTGTTTCTTTTTTTTGCCATTTTTGACCTAATATTGACCTTTAGACATGCCAGTCTGTTGCATACTGTGGCAACTCAAAAAGAAACACAAAGACAATGTTAAGCTTCATTTAACGAACCAAATAGCTTTCAACTGTGTTTGATATAATGGCAAGTGATTTTCTAGTACCAAATTAGCAATTTAGCATGATTACTCAAGGATAAGGTGTTGGAGTGATGGCTGCTGGAAATGGGGCCTGTCTAGATTTGATCAAAAATACTTTTTTCAAATTGTGATGGTGCAGTTTTTTATATCAGTAATGTCCTGACTATACTTTGTGATCAGTTGAATGCCACTTTGGTGAATTAAAGTACCAATTTCCTTCCAAAACAGCAAAATCTGTACATTATTCCAAACTTTTGGCCACCAGTGTATATATATATATATATATATAGCTTATGCCATATTAGGCTACTACTGGTTAGAACAGATATTGTTTAAAACAGACCTGATGAAAAACACTCTGATTCCTGGACAATTTTTGTATTTTTGATGCCCAAAAGTGAAATAGGCCTGTGGTGATTCTAGCATTTGTTTTGTATGTGTTTGACTATAAAGGAACCCAAGGAAATAGGCAAGGGTAAACTATAACCCGACCATTTATTTGAATGTTTGCTTCAAAGTCGAAATGTGCATTTCCTGAAGAATGCGGGTGATTGCTAATCAATAATGCTGATGGATGCTGCTGCAGTATAGGTCAATTCAATTAAATTCAGCGTGGCTTTATTGGCATGAAAGTTTGGAGAAACAATGTTGCCAAAGCATCACAATAAAATTTTGACCAAATATTTGGACAATACACAAAAACAGTAATATAAACATTAATATAACATTAAGATTGATATATATTGATTATGTATTTACAGTATATCATATTCATGCATGCAGTCAAACAGTGACCACATATTCTTTTTTCTTTTGTCAATTTGTCAATTTGTGGTAACCGAGCCTATACTTGGTTTGGATCTGTCTCTGCTTTTTAACTCTGGCAGTAGAGATATATTCTGCCAATTCATAATCTCTTTTTAGGGCCAGATGACATTCTAATCTACTTTGGCTTTTATTTTTTTCTTTCCAATGTTCCAAATACGTTTCTTTACATTGCATTATAATTTGGTTTACTCTGATTGGGGTTTGGAAAGCAGTGTTGTTGTGAGACTGGTCATAGTGTGTCTGAGAGGGGGCAGTTAGTCTCAGGACCAACTGACATAGGGACTCTTTTCTGGGCTCAGCTCTTGGGTTTGGAGGACTTTGGAATGGAGGGTGTCTGGGGGGCTGGATTTAAGGTGAATAAAAAATTTGAGTTCTCTATTTTGAATGTTTATTATCAGTGAGTATCTGCCTAATTCTGCTCTACATGCATATGTTGGTGTTTATCTGTGTATGTGTAAAATGTATCTGCAAAATTCTGCATGTAAAGATTCTGTTGGGTGTTTGTCCCAATGGGTATAGCTATGATGACTGAGCGGACCCCATACTTCACTATATAGCACATTGGGCTGGATGACACTATAAAATATTTTAAACTATAAGTAGAAGTGGTTGCGAAGCTGTTACAAGGTGATTGCTAATCATTTAGTGGTTTTGGTGTTACTTGGTGCTTGCTCTGTGATTTCAAGTGGTTGCTAAGGTGTTTGTATTTGGTTTGTAGGTTTATGGCAATCAGGGGCAGACCATAATAAGCAATACCTTGCCCATAGCAATCACAGGATAGACCATAATTGCAATACAGAGCCCATAGCAACCATAAGATCTCCCATAATAATCAATATCTAGCACATAGAAACCAAGGAACATTCAATATTTATCAATACAGAGCCTACAGCATGCACAAAATATATGCAGCACATCAAATGAAATTACCTTAATTATTATTTCATCAATCTGTGGCCTTTACAAAGCAGATTTGCAGAGCAAAATTTGTGAATTAGCCTTTGATTCAAAGCACTGTCTGTGGTAATTCTCACAATTTGTCACTGTATTAAATAATTAAACTATTTAAAAACTCAATTATGAAAAAACAAAGTGCTATTTTACAGGGTACCATGACAACTTGTCCCCCCTCCACAAATTACATAAATCCATAAAGTCAAGTTTCTGTAATTTTACATTCATTTCTTTATCACGAACAGGAAAAATCTGTAAAATATTACATTGTAATCTCACATTATGGTTAATTACCTGTAATTTTAAAGGGTAAAACTTTACATTTCGGCAAATATCTGTAAACAACAGGCATTTCATTGTTTTATGGAAAAAAAGGGAAAATCTGTAAAAAAAAATAAATAAAAAAATAAAATAAAAATACAGAACATTTCCTGTAAAATTACATTTTTATTTCATTTTTACAGTGTATGTGTAAAGACAAATTATGTACATCCTCTGTACATTCTATGTCTGAGAGAAGCCTTGGGTCAAACCCAAGAGACAAATGTTTTGGACATGTGCATGACTCCAGTCCCAAGACTGATTGGTATCTTGGGGCGCCATAAAAGGCGAGAGTATTATATGTATTAGAAGTCAGTCAGGCTCCGAGTAGCAAAGAGACACTACAGTGTCAATTCAGATAAGCTGAGGAAGGCCATCACTGTGAAAGAAATTAGTGTTTTGGGGGAAATTGTGTGGATTTAGTTTAGAGAGTTGTTTCTTCTTTTTTTATTGCAAAACCAGAGACAGGTGAGTTTGAAGGACTAAACATCTTTTCAAGTTCGACTTTAAACTAAAATGACTGATGACTTTTGATGCATTTGCAACTTTGAATGCCTCTGTAATATAAAGAAAATAACTTTTTATCTGTTTCTCCCCCAGATTGTTTGTATAATTGAGCCAGATCAGACTGGTGAGTGAGATATTCTGTCCTCGGCTAAACTTAGTCCTGAGAATAGTTTCTGTCATGGTGGTGTATGGTTTCAACACAGAGTGTGCAGCAGTTGTTGTACAATAACTATATATAGATACATGAAAGTGCTGACAACAAGATGAATGTGTAAAAACGGCATTTAAAATAGTTTGATCAAACACCTGTTGCTCCATATTTTAAAGGTTTCAGATTATGTAAAGCAGGGGTCTGGGACCTCTTACCAGAAGGTGTTCTTCATCAGTTCTCCATTAGTTATTCTAACTGTGATGATTACTATTCCATGAGACCCTTCTCTTCTTGTTGCCATGGGCAACTATAGCTCTGCCCTGACTGCAGGTAAGAAATCTCAAATCCCTATGTCTGATCCATCCATGTTTCATCATTCATTTACATGATATTTGTGTCCCATGTAATATTGTTAACAATTCAATGTACTGATGTATTGTGTTTAATTACACTTCTGCCTTTTTAAAAAAAAAAATATATATAAGATTGTTTTTTTCTCTGTTGTGCTTGAAATATGCAACTCCTTCATTTGCATCTATTTATTTCTTCTATAATGATATTATTTCACCTAACCAAGGTAACTTATCTTGGATGTACGTTCAATTAAGTGTGTTTTCTTTTCATAAACAATAACACGTTGTAATAATATATTGCGATGCATTTTTTTCCACAGAATTGTATAAAACAAAATATTGAAAGTATTAGAATTCTATACTTAAGTATCTGTGTTCCAAGTTTTTATACTGTCTTCAAGAGACTGTCATTTAGTGTTTATTAGGATTTGTGAGATTCCGAAAATTAAGATTGAAATTGGCATTTTCCATTATTTTCCCATTTTCTTCATCTCATCACAGATGTTGAAGATTTCAAGTCCATTGTGTCAACTTTTGAGAGCCAGTGTACTCTGATTGAAAACTACAGGCTGGAGAAGATACTATCAGTTAATCATGTCAGTAAGTGAATTATTATGTATTAAAAGATTGCATGAACAAGCCATGATATCTGGTATCATGCATAACATAAAATACATAACCAGCTTTAAGTGAAACATTCAAAATTTTTAACAATATTTAAAATGTCCTGTATGATTAAAAAGGGAAAAATAATATTTTTGTCTTATTTGTTGACAAAGGAAATCAACCTCAGTGGTGTAGTGTCATTGTCAGGAAATTGTGCTTTTTAGGCCTGAAATGTCATTATTATTTTTGTTTTATTTATTTAATTTGAATAGGTTACTGCAGAACATTCAAGAAATATTTTTTTTTTTTCTACAAAGTACTAGGACCATAACTATATTAGACATTGGGGGACCACCAGGGGCAAACAAATAGGTCTAATCAATATTTCCATTATTCAGATTAATCATCAAAAATTGATTTGGCCTCTGACTCAATGGCTTATTCTTAAATGAGTAGTCCCAGTCCTAAATATAGTATGTGATTACAGCCCTGTAGTTGTTTATTGTTATGATTAACCCTAAAACACATTATTTTAGCCCTGCCACAGTAAGTTTTAGATTCAAATAGGAATTTGAATAGTTTGACTTTGAATAGATTAATGTTTTATTTTAAAATCTCTTTTGCATTACACATTAAACAGTTCAATCTACCAAATTATCAGACTTGGTTTAGTATATCATTAGGAAGTCATAGGGGCACAAATGGCGAACACCGAGAATGACCCAGTATTACATAGGTATTACATTTGCTGATTTGCATCAGCATGCTGCAGGTTCAATAGACATTTTTCTGCAGATCCAGAGAGTAGAGAAATGTGTTTATTAGGAGTATACGATTTAAAGGGGTAGTTTACCCCCAAATAAAAATTCTTTCACCTTCATGCCATCCCAAATGTGTATGACTGTCTTTCTTCTGCAGAACACACATAAAGATTTTTAGAAGAATATCTCAGCTCTGTAGGTCCATTCAATGCAAGTGAATGGTGACCAGAACTTTGAAGCTGCAAAAAGCACATAAAGGCAGTATAAAAGTAATACATACGACTACAGTGACTGAATCTATATCATCAGAAGCGATATGATAGCTGTGGGTGAAAAACAGATCAATATTTAAGTACTTTTTTATTATAAATTCTCCTTCCTACCCAGTAGGTGGCGATATGCATGAAGAATGCATTTACATATTTTTATTTGGCAAATGCTTTTATCCAAAGTGACTTACAAAAGAGGAATAATACATCATAAGCGATTTATCTTAAGGAGACAGTGGTACGAAAAGAGCTGCATTACAAAGTTTCACTAGCATCAGAATAGTAGTATTCAAGACAGATTAGAGTGCAACAAGAATATATATAATTATTTGTACTTTATTTTTTAATTATGAGTGAATGGTTAAGTGCTCATGGAAAATATGCATTTTAAGCCGTTTTTTGAAGACAGAGAGTAAGTCTGCTTCACAGATGGAATTGTAAATGTCATTCCACCAACGTGGTACAGTGAAACCAAAAATCCGGGAAAGTGTTTTGGTGCCTTTTTGTGTTGGTACAAGGCGCTGCTCATTAGCCGACCGCAGGCTTCTGGTGGGAACGTAGCTCTGCAGAAATGATTTTAGGTATGCTGGAGCAGACCCAGTGACTGTTCTGTATGCCAGCATCAGAGCCTTGAATTTGATACGTGCATCAACCGGCAGCCAGTGAAGAGAGACAAGGAGTGGTGTAACACGTGCTCTCTTTGGTTCATTAAAGACCAGACGTGCTGCTGCATTCTGCTGAATGAGAATCGGCAAACACAAAAGAAGAATGTCCAAGTGAAAGTGGAGATTTATAGTAAAAAAGGACTTAAATATTGATCTGTTTTTCACCCACACCTATCATATCACTTCTGAAGACATGGATTTAACCACTGGAGTCTTATGGATTACTTTTATGCTGCCTTAATATGCTTTTTGTAGCCTCAAAGTTCTAGTCAACATTCACTTGCATTGTATGGACCTACAGTGCTGAAATATTCTTCTTAAAATCTTAATTTGTGTTCTGCAGAAGAAAGAATGTCATACACTTCTGGGATGGCATGAAGGTGAGTAAATTATGAGAGAATTTTCATTTTAGGGTGAACTATCCCTTTTAAGGAATGGTTTGCCTTTCAGAGTATGAACATAATACAATAGATTTTGAGTTTACTTTTGGCCAAAAGGCATGCTTACCAGTGAGTGTTGCTCCTGGGAGTGACTGAACTTTTGTCACAGTAAGAGACTGTGTCAGGATGTCCTTGAGTTATATTTAACATTGCTGTGTTAATTAGTGCAGCAGTCACAATCATATACACACCCTAGAACATTCTAACAATTCAATGACTAATGCACTAATGGCTCCATGACTGATTTCATTAAATGACATGAATAACTATATTTAGGATGAAACTGTATGATTTTTTTTGTAATTTACATTTTTATTGATTCATATGCACGACAGAGAAAAAAATCAACACATATACAAAGAATCAATATTTTACATTTAAACCCCACAAATACAATCCCACCCTGACACCCAACGAACACCCCCGTGGTCCCACATAATAACACACAACCCCCCCCCCCAAAAAAATATATAAATAAATAAATAAAATAAAATAATAATAAACATACATGATTAAACTAAACTACACTCTCCACATCCCCTCTCTGAGAGTCCCCCCCAAAAAATAAATATTTGCCCCATTTTTTATCAAATAAGTCCCTAAACCCCAGCCTTCTACTTACCATTTCCTCAAATGCAGCCACCCAACCCATTTCCTCACACCACTCCGAAAAAGAGGGTGCTCCAATTGCCTTCCACCCCCTTAAAATTATTTGCCTGCCAATCATGAGACTGGTCAGAATCCAATTTTTTATGTGATTATCCCTCAAATTCATGACCGCCCCATCACCCAAAATACAGAGTCTGGGACAGAGCAAAATTTGAAAGTTCAAAACATCACACAAATAATTCTGAACATTTAACTAAAAATCTTGTATCTTAACACACCCCCAAAAGACATGGGTAGTGTCTCCAACTTATGATTGGCATCGCCAGCAGGTGGGTGTGTCTCTAAGACTAAGCCTATATAATCTAGAGGGGGTCCAATAAAATCGATGTAAAATCTTAAATTGCATAAGGCGAACCCTTGCATCTCTAGATACAGACTTAACATTTTTCAGAATCTTAGTCCATACTCCTTCCTCCAATACCAAATTCAAATCTTTCTCCCATAATCTCTTGATAGAAGTTAAAGCTCCATCCCCCAGACCCTGAATTAGCAGGGAGTAATACACTGATGCCTCATGACCTTTTCCAAAAGCAGTAATCACCACTCCCAGGGTATCTGCCGCTTTAGGGGATGTGTGCTACTCCCAAAAATAGTACAAAGCATGTAGCACAGCTGTAAATACCTATAAAACTGAGATCTGTGAATCCCAAAATGATGACCCAAATTCTCAAAAGATCTCAACACTCCACTCTCAGACAGGTCGCCGAGTGTAGTAACCCCCCTCACAATCCACTCTGACCAGCAGAAAGGGGACTTGTTGATGCATAATTTGGGGTTCAGCCATATGCTTGAGGCAACATTTAAATAAATGTCCATATTAAATACTCTGGCCACTCTTGTCCAAATCACGTGCAAATGTGAATAACCAGGTGTGATTTAATTTCTCCGGTTAGTTTGATAGAAAGGCTTTGCAGCAGCAAAATGGGGCAAGAACTTCCTGTTCAATAGAAAACCAGGGAGGGGCTCTTTCAGGTGGAAGTGACCAATGAGCCAAATGCCTGAGACCAAACGCATAATAATTAAACAAAATCTTGGGTAAGCCTAGCCCACCTTTGTCAAGCGGCCTATGTAATTTGTTGAAATGTAGTCTGGGACGCTTATCATTCCAAATAAAGGACTTCGCTATGCTATCAAATTGTTTGAAATAAGAGAGGGGGACATCTATAGGGAGTGACTGTAGTAGGTAGTTGAATTTTGGAATACAGTTCATTTTGATAACATTAACCTTCCCAATCATAGATAAATGTAATGAAGCCCACCTGCTCACATCGCTCGAAAACCTTTTTATTAACGGGTCAAAATTAACTCTAACTAAATCACACAAATTTGCTGGGAATAAAATACCCAAATACTTAATGTCCTGTTTGGGCCACTGGACAGCACCCAGCTGAAAAGCCATTACCGGGCAGTATGCTGTCAGAGCCAAAGCTTCAGATTTAGATCAATTAACTTTGTATCATGAGAGCTTGGAAAAGGAATTAATAATTCTGTGGAGGCAAGGCATAGATCTAGTGGGGTCAGAGACAAATAATAAAATATCATCTGCGTAAAGCGGAAGCGTATGCGCCATACCACCCGCCATCACCCCTGGAAAATCATCCTCTTTTCTATCGCGGCTGCTAATGGTTCCAGGGCAAGACAGAACAATAATGGGGAAAGAGGGCAAACCTGCCGGGTGCCCTTATTCAGAGTAAAATAATCTTAAATTAATCCATTTGTTTGTACCGCTGCTACAGGGTGTCTATAAAGTAACTTAATCCAACCAATAAATGTACTCCCGAACCCATACATTTCCAAAATCTTAAAAAGATCATCCCATTCTACCATATCAAACGCCTTTTCTGGCACCAGAGCCTTGCCCATAGGTAAGGCTTTAATTACCTCTTCAAGTTCCTCCAAGTTTAGCTAAGTCGTCAATTTAGGGAGTTCTAATGGTTCCACAATTTTTCTAATATCTTCATCAGTAGACAAAGACGTGGAACTATAGAGATCAAGATAGAACTCTTTAAAGGCATTTTTAATATCAATGGCCGAGGTAAAAATTTCATCACCAGCAGATTTTACTGAGGGAATGGTAGAAAAAGACTCTCTCTGCTTTATGTATCTAGCCAAAAGCTTCCCTGCTTTGTCCCCTGATTCAAAGTATGACTGTCTTGCCCTGAATAACCAAAACTCCACTTTCCGTGACAAAA
Organism: Myxocyprinus asiaticus; assembly: GCF_019703515.2. Classification (NCBI taxonomy): domain Eukaryota; kingdom Metazoa; phylum Chordata; class Actinopteri; order Cypriniformes; family Catostomidae; genus Myxocyprinus; species Myxocyprinus asiaticus. The sequence continues at coordinate 11,932,998 of NC_059383.1, forward strand.
TAGTATTATATCTGTATTTCAATTGGGTCAATTCTCTGAGGCCATCAGACAACATTCGGTGCTTCAGCTCTGCTTCGGCACTGTAAATATTCTCTTCCAACTCCATGAGTTCTCATGCTTTGGATTTTTTGGTAAATGAGGCATATTGTATGATCTGACCCCTAAGAACCACCTTAAGTGCCCCCCAAGCCACGCCCACAGAGGATACTGAGGACCAGTTGCTTTCCATATAAACACTGATTTCAGTCTTTAACATTTGTTGGAAATCAGGATTTTGCAAAAGGGATACATTAAAGCACCAACTATATGATTTCTTTTTCTCCGTATGTGGCAACACCTCTAAACACACCAGGGCGTGATCTGAGACTAAAATGTTTCCAATTGAACAATCAACAACAGATGATATGAGGGACTTAGATATAAAAAAAAATCTATTCTAGAATAAATCTTATACCAGATGGGTTCAAAGGTCTCCAAATATATGCAAGACCAAGATTTTTACACAACCTGTGAAGCGTCAATGTTGCTCTAGGGGGCTTACACACTTTTGCTTCACTATGGTCAGGTTTGAAAGACTGAGTCCATCAAAAGATTAAAGTCTCCTCCCAATATTATATCATGAGGGGTGCCAGCAGCCTGCAACATCCCCTCAAGATCTATAAAAAAGCCCTGATCATCAGTGTTAGATGCATAAATATTAGCCAAATCAACCGTTGCCCTTGAATTTCTGCTAAAACAGTAATGAATCTTCCTTATTTATCTTTAATCTCTTTGAGACATTTGAATTGTAGATGTTTATTTATCAGTATAATGACCCCCCTACTCTTACTTGAGCCAGCACTAAAGAAAACATGTCCAGCCCATATCTTCCCGAATTTTTCAGCTTCCTGCGGGGAGAGATGTGTTTCTTGAAGAAACACTATATCATATTTCTTACGCTTAAGAAAATAAATAACCTTCCTTCTTTTTATGGGGTGCCCCAACCCATTCACATTCCACGTGGAGAGAGATAACCCACTTAAACTAACATTTGACATTTTGATATAATAAAAAAAAAAAAAAAATTGTGTCAAAAACAAGATTATTAGACCACATTCCCCATTAGTGCAACAATCAAACCCCGAACTTCCCCCCGAACAAAAACAGAAAAAAGAAAAACGTGTGCATTAACCCCACGCACAACAGTGCCAACCGTCGTCAGTCCCTCTAAACTCAAAAGGTCCATGTACTTTGCCATCGGATTGCTCAAGTCCGGTGCTTCTGCACAAATTTTGTGAGGCAAAATGACATAACAGAAAATACTTTGTAAAACAGACCCCAGCCAACAGGCAGAATAAACAAAAAGAACATGTAGATTCATTCACAGAACTGTCAAACACAAAACAAACTCCAGCTGATATAAAGCCATTCAGTTTCCTCGGACAGACAAACAAGGGTTACAGGTGTTCAGTGAGCCAGCTGTTTATGAGTACGGCAGATGACGTAATCCTTCTAATATCCCTTAAAAATACTCCACAAAAACAAACTCCAGCCAACAGGAGGCATAAGCACAAGGAACAAACAAATTCATCCACAACTGACCCAAAAGTGTTATTCCACAAAACAAGCTCCAGTCGCTAGGCGGAACCAGCACAAAAAGAAAGAAACGGGCATCCCGGTTCCTCGGAGGCAGCGCAAAAAATAAAAATAAAACTACACCATGTCCACTCAGCCCGTCAACTTTATAAAAGATGTCCTTTATGTGAGCATGTAGATATTTTGCGGTCATCCATAGTGTCCATTCTCAATCTGGCCGGGAACTTAAGTGTAAAAACGATCTTCTGTCAATGCAAAAGTTTCTTGAAGGAAGTGTCCTTCCACAAAACAAACTCCAGCTGCTAGGCGGAGCCAACGCAAAAAGAAACAAAAATGGCGCCCAGCTTCCTCAGACAATCGAGTGTATGTTCAGCGAGTCAAACCACTAATATAAGAAACTTCAAATGGCTTACTCACTCCAATGTATTTATGAATGAGAGTGCCTGGTTGGGACATGTAAATACTTTGCGGCCATCCTTCGTTTCTATTCTCAGTTTGGCCGGAAACATCAGTGCAAAAGTGATCTTCCGTTGATGTAAAAGTTTCTTACATTCCTTGAACCGATCGCGTTTCTCTCTTGTCGAATTCGTAAATTCCGGGAACAAGAAAATATTGTGATTCTTCCAAGAAAGCTTTTCTTTGCTCCTCGCCTGGCGCAACAGGAGATCTTTATCGGATGATCTCAGAAATGTGGCCAGAATTGATCGGGGCCTGTCTCCCTCAGCAGATCTGCTTGCCGTGACTCTGTGAGCTCGCTCAATTTCCAGTTTGTGGCCTGTTATGTTAAGCAGACTCGGGAAGAGCTCGTCCAGGAATTTCACCATATCTCTGCCTTCTTCATGCTCAGGAATTCCAGCAATCCTTATGTTATTCCTTCGGCTCATATTTTCGAGAAATTTCAGTTTTTCCAGAATGCATTCCAAGTCTGTTTTGGACGCGGGCGGATTAGCGGTTAATTCCCTTTCCGAAGACTCCAGATAATCGATTCGTTTCTCAACATACGACACTCTTGTGACCAACTCAGAGAATTTTGTTTCCATCGCCGTAATCGATCGACGTATTACAGCGAGATCCTCCAAGTCAGCAACAACCTTCGTCAGCATCACCGAGATGTTGGACAGTTGACGCCGAATTTCATCTCCCGACGTGCTTTCCAAATCGAGTCCCAGGCTCTCAGGCCCGTCAGTGGCCTCAGCTTGAACACATAAGTGTCTTTTAATGTCTCCAGAGTCGGAGGATTTTGACTTCTTTGCCACGTTTACCTCAAAGAGCAAATATATAATTGGGTATATCGAATCTCACCAGATTATAATATGAAAATAATTAGAAAAACTAGCAAAGTGTGCAGAGCTAGTCACTCACACGTCTGCTTCTCGCATGGCGTCACGTGTCCCCCCAAAACTGTATGATTTGAAATTGTCACATTTAGAACCTACAAGACTTATTTATGTCTTTTATGAAGGCAATTTAATGTTGTTGTTTTTTTTATGACTGTTCCCTCTGCAGGCTACTGCTGAGGAACCGGAAGGACAGGAAATGAATGAAGTGCAGCAGGAACCAGACCTCAAGTTTCTGTATAGTAACACCAAAGACATCACAGTAAGTCGATAGCAATCTGTGACAATCTTTGATTTAAATGTGAGGTGTTTATTTTGGGATTTCCCCTTTAAGTGTAAAGACTTTGGTTCTGTAGTGCTTACTATTTCTGCGTGATGTAGATGTTTGCTTATATAGCCATTACATTTTGGTGATGCTAGCAGAGCAAAATTCCACATTTCACATTTAAAAAGAAATTTAAAGCTTGTCCTATGGTGAAGTTTTCCTGACAAAAAAATGTTTCTGCTTCATTGACAAGTGTGTTGTTTTAGCAATTGTGTTTTTCATGTCACATTTGCTTTTATTACACTATCGGTTAGGTTCAAGGTTTAGGGTAGGGAGGTAATTTTTGTTGAATTAAAACTCGATAGAGCATTAATCTTAAAAACCTCTTATGTTTGGGAGAAAATTTAACTGATTTTTAGCACCGCACAGTGGACATTTCTCTTCGGACCTGCTGCAATACGTGTAGCCAGAGGGGAACTGGCCCCCACAGTGAGCCTGGTTTCTCCCAAGGTTATTTTTTTCCATTAATCAACATCTTATGTAGTTTTGTGTTCCTTGCCACAGTCGCCTTCGGCTTGCTCACTGGGGTTCAAAATAAAATTATTATTTAATTAATTATTTTTATACACACTTCATAATCGTATTTAATCAAACAACACAGTGATCACTCTAAGACTTTATAGATATTACGGTTTCATTTACTATTAATGTATGATTTTCTGTAAAGCTACTTTGAAACAATGTGTGTTGTGAAAAGCGCTATACAAATAAAAATAACTTGACTTGTGAACCGCGGAATGTCGTTTAGCAAAGATGTTGTCAATCACATAATTTTCATGAGATCAGGGTGAATAATTGACATCTTCCTCTTCAATTTTTCAGGAACCTGTCAACAACTGTTCTTCTGCTCCAAAGCCAGTGGTTTCCTCTTCTTCTTCTTCATGTTCTGGCACAAACCTGCCCCAATCTCTCAACTCTCTTCTCTCTGCTGCCCTCTCAGCATCATTACCAGCTAAACCCAGAGGGAACCTGCAGGGCCCCGTCACTATGGAGCAAATGAAAGCGGATCTCCGAGAGTTACGGGATGAACTAGACCAGCTTAAGACTCAGCATAAGTTAGTGCAATATGCATGCATGCTAACTAAATGACAGTTTGCTTTTTCTTGTTCTAATTGTCTTTTACTGTATGTTCCAAATGTGGTGCAGTATTGTGCAAACATTACTCATCTCTTTTTCCTTTGCACTTTGATATTAGAAAAACTAAAATCAGTGATGGGGTATTAAACACAGGCAGAAAATCAGGAGGGACAGAAACATCAGTAACACTTTAAAATAAGGCTAAATTTGTTAATATTAGTTAACAACATTAGTTAACATGAACAAACAATGGACAATGCTTTTACAGCATTTATTAATCTTGATTAAAGGGATAGTTCACCCAAATATGAAAATGCTCTCATTATTTACCCACCCTCATGATATCCCAGGTGTGTATGACTTTCTTTCTTCTGCAGAACACATTTGAAGAAAAACTTAAATATATCTTAGCTCAGTAGGTCCTTAAAATGCAAGTAGACGGAGATTTCTCTTTTGAAGCTCCAGAAATCACTTGAAACATTTAAAACACCTGAGAACTGACGCACGTGCGTCACAACCGGAAGAGGAGCGCTGTTTACAAGTGAGAAGGAGGAAAGCTGTACAGTAGCTTGGTTGGTTTTGTTTTAGATCTGTATTTATCTGTTTCTTTACTCACAATGGTGCTTTTGTGTGCTTATCCTGGATGTCTCAATCGAGTTGAGAACTTGAGATTGCTTCTGTATCATGGCAACGGAATGCGTCACACGAGAGACCGCTTGGACCAAAAGTGATCGTATCGCTTCAGAAGACATTAATCTGGAGTCGTATCAATGACGTTTATGCTGACATGTAAACAGCACTACTCTTCCATGTGTGTAGCTTCAATAGAGAAATCACCATCCACTTGCATTTTAAGGACCTGCTGAGCCAAGATATTTTTCTAATTTTCTTCAAATGTGTTCTGGTGAAGAAAGAAAGTCATACACACCTGGGAAATCAAGAGAGTAAATAATGAGAATTTTCATTTTTGGATGAACTACCCCTTTAATGTTTATTTCAACATAAACTTACACATTTTTTAAATTAAAAGTGATATACTGTATGTTAACATATGAACTGAACTAATATGAACTAACAATGAACAATTGTATTTTTATTAATTAACATTATTTTAACATATTTATACTGTAAAAAAAAAAAAAAAAAAAATATATATATATATATATATACTGTATATATTGTTCATTGTTAGTTCATGATACTTAATGCATTTACTAATGTTAACAAATGTAACCACATTATAAAGCGCTACCGAAACATTCATACTAAACAATCCTATCTTATATTAAGACCAGTATGCTTTATATAACTTGTCAGATTATAACTTAAGATTTTAACACTGAAGAATAGAGTTTCTGAGATACAACCCCTGTTCCTTATCTCTTTCTTAATGTTATGCCATTGTTGATTGTGTTTCAGAAAAGAGATCACACTGCTCATGAACGAACTGGATGAGGAAAAAAAGATGCGTTTGTCACTGCAAGTAAGTACAAAGATACATGCATTAATAAGGGGCCATCACTTTGCTGATTGGACCAGAAAGACTTGTTTGGGAAAAGTCAACATACTGAAGTGTCCGTGACCTGCTTCAATAAACCAATTAAAGTTCACAGAGAAACAGACACACCTACTATTTACCACATTTTAGAATAAAACTAAAGTCAAATAAAAAAGTCATAAAATAACACAAATGGAAGTAGTGACCAAAACAGGTCTTTTACATATACATACTTTTTTTTTTTTTTTCTATATACACTTTATAATCTTTAACATTCATGTATATAGATTGTACTTCACCCTCACTCACTTGTGTTCTGTTATTTATGTTACTAATTATATTATTCCAAACCCGTATGACTTTCTTTTTTCCGTGGAACACCAAAGGAGGTGATATGTTAACTTTCAGTCAACATTCACTTTAAGTGCATCTTTTGTTCAAAAAATGAAAGTGAATTCTGACTCAGACTAACATTCTGCCTAACACCTCCTTTTGTGTTCCAAAGAAGAAAGAAAGTCATTTGGGTTTAGAAGGACATTAGAGTGAGTGAATTATAACTGAATTCTCAGTTTGGGTGATTTATCCTCTAAGTTTAGGTCTCTGTGGAACAATAATGGACGTTTCTCAATCTGTGGGCGTTTTTGAATCGGGGTGGGCGTTTTTCAACTATCCAATGAAAGTAGGGAATCTCAATGTAGTAATCAGTGGGCGTTTCCAAACCAGGATGAGCGTTTCTGAACTATCCTGAGTTTGGAATGGCATACTACCCATACTACTCCTGCCATATATTTCTATGGCACAAATAGTATTAGTATGATAGTATGCAATTCTGAACTCATCCATGGTCTCTCAATGTAGTAGGCAAATCATGTAAAGGGCTTGTAAAAAGCTCATCCCAGTTTGAGAACGCCCACTGTTTGGAAAATGCCCATTTTTGTTCTGCAGAGACACAAGTCTCCTTTAACATGAAGGTTAATGATTGTAATTATAGATTTTTGATAGCCTTAGCTCATTTAACATTTTGCTGTCTCTCACCTTAGATTGACGTAGAACGCCTTAAGAAACACATGTCCAAGTGAGCCCGTGCTGAGGTAATCGTCACCAAATCAAAGCGGTGAAACCACCAATATGCCACTGTGGCTCTGAATGGACAAACTCGAGTGTAGAAATGAAAAACTCGGCACTTGAGAGATTCTGTGAAATACATATTTATATAATGTCAAATGTCTGGATGAAAGGTTATTTCATGTTTTTAAAATTCTTACAGTTGACTGTATGACTAGTAAGAGACAATAAATGAAAATAGTGTATATTGTTAATGTTTGGACTTCATTGTTTCAGAGCTAATATTCAATTCAATCTTTATTATGTGTCTCATGTTGTTTTATGATGGCAACACAACTGAAAACCTCTTTCCATTTTGTGTGTAGCAGGATTCTGAAAAAGTAACATATGAACCATAATCAGGGCAGGCACCACATGCTCATTTTAATCTTTGCTTGATATTGACATTAACTGAATGAGTAAACACTGACATATTTTGTATTCACATCAACGTAAGAGATGTAGATTTTAGATAATTTAAATCCTAGAAAACTGAGGCAATTCCATAAATATCACTGATATACAAAAATATTAATTTACATTACATAGAAAAACAAAGTAGTCCTGCAAAACTTAAATGATTTACACATTGATATTTCATAACAAAAATCCATCAAATTGAATGAGTAATCTTTTTATCAATCAACCAAAGTTTTATCAATTTCATTTAGTTACACAACTGAATTTTGTTATGAAATTGAAATGTGTATTTTCTCTTGAAAAATAGACTAACACTCAAGAAAACATTTAAAGACTACAAATGAATCAAATGACACCATTATGCAAGTAATTTACAAAAAGAGGCAGTGGTGTTATGCGTACTGTCAAACTAGCCATCAAAATCCTCTGGATCAAAAGTTGGAATCTTCACATGGAATTGGTCTGAAAGTCACATCTTTATTTTCTTCTAGTAGAAGATCATAGCGACAAAGAGGCCTGTTTGAAAGCAAAAGCAGCAATTTATTTCTCCCTTTATTTTTGCCCAATGAAACCATAAAACTAACCTAATTACCTCGGTTACAACAAGCACTCATGTAATCTTCACAGAGACTGAAACTTTGACATGAATAAAATGCTCTGTTTTGAGGTTTTACTGAATGATTGACACTACAGTTTTAAAATACTATATTAACGAAAACAGACTTTGAGATCATACCGGAGGTTGTTCTGTAAAGGAGTGAGGCGTATGCGGAGCAGTCGTAGTTTCTTCCTTGGTCGTAATCCTTTCCTTTTACAGAACTTCACTGTGATACTTTTAACAGGCTGAATGTCTCTATCAAATTGAGCAAGAAGGCTGGTCTCCACATACTTTGCAAACATTATGGACTTACTGGAGTAAAGATGAGAAAACAATTGCATCAGTCCACATGAACGAATCTAGAACTGTTCTATAATGAATGTCATGGGAGTGGGAAAGTGTATGTGAGAGACGGGAATGTTTCATAGACGTACTGGTTGAGTTCAACTTGTGTCTCTTGTTTTCCATCTTCTAATTTAATTGTTAAAGAACCCCACTGTGTTTGCTGGTTCCATGTCACAATATCAACCTTGTAACCGAACTCTGGGGGAGACAAAAATCACTTGCAATGAGACAAAAAAAAGTCTCAATTTACATTGTCTTTTACACAACATATGTTACTATGAATAAGCAGACAACTTAAAAAGGACTGTTCCAGGTTCAATACAAGCTCTATCAACAGTATCTGTGGAGTGCTGTCAGTTGCAACAGAAAATAATCTTGACTTATTCCTCGGTTTGTAAAGACAAACAAAATCGTCTTTACAGCAATGCACTTACAATGAAAGTCTACGGGGCAAGGCGCTGAACATCTATATAATTTATAGCCACAGATCTTAAATATTATACTTGCTGACATGAGTCTAGTGTGATAAAATCACTTACTAACCATGGCTGGGTTTCCCAAAAGCATTGCAAGCTTAAGTTGATTGTAGAGACCATTGGCGCCAGTGGTTTCTATCTACTTAGGCTTACGATGCTTTTGGGAAATGCAGCCCAAATCTGTGCAAAGCTATAACCAGGGTTGGGCTGTAACAGAATACATGTAACGGCATTATGTATTCAGAATACGTTACGTTTTCAAGCACCTGTATTCAGAACACAGTTACTTTATACAATTTTGTTAGAATACTTGAAGAATATTTTGTTGTCATTATGATAGAAGGCATAAAAAAAAAAAAAAAAAATGAATAGCAGGTTGTGTTTTTGGGATATTTTAAAAATGGATCACGGTAAACAAAAGGTCTGATGGTAGGCACTAAAGAATAGAAATGCAACGTCTTATTCGTGTATAATGATTCCTGGATTTAATATCTGGCAACCACACCAGCACATCTTAATCAGCGCGCTGTCAGCTGTATCAATTGACCTGTTTCAGTGACATCACTTTTTCCTCGCAGCCACCATATGTGACCTTCAGCGGGAGGAAACAATGCCGATGGATGGAAAAACACCCGTGAAACGATAAAGAAAAACATCAAAAATTGCTTTTGATCCATGGCAATTCCCAGGAATAGTTCATACAGGTCTGAAGACAGCACAAGTTTAGCCAAATTGGACTTTTGCAGACATAAAAATACTTTATCCGCGATTCATCTCCGCATGCTGGCGAGTCTGATGTGTGACCAATGAGTACACACGCCCACCGGTATAATCACCATAAACATCTCTCATCCAGAAGTTACACATTGTTGTAAAAGTACTGTAATATAAATTACAATTGTAATAAAAGTATTATTGCATTCTGAATACATTACTTTTTGATGTATTCGGAATAATTTACTGAATACATTTAAAGGAATAGTTCACCCCAAAATGAAAATTTGCTGATAATTTACTCACCCCTCAGGCCATCCAAGATGTAACAGTTTCTGTCTTCATCAAAACAGAATTTAAGATTTTTAGGATTTCATTTCAGGCCTCCTCCTCTAAACAATACAAGTGAATGTCCTCCATTTATTTGATGGTCCAAAATGCATATTTAGGGTGCATCAAAATAATCCACAAGACTCCAGTCGACAAATAAAGTTCTTCTGAACCCAAACGATTGATTATTTTTAGAAACAAAACAATACTTATACTTTTTAACTACAAATGTACATACATCATCCCTCTCATGAGCGTGCATCACAGATGTACAGAAGCAAACATTTGTAGTTAAAAAGTATATAAGTATTGTTTTGTTTCTAAAAATAATTTGGACCATCAAATAAATGGAGGACATTCACTTGCATTGTTTAGAGGAGGAAGCCTGAAATGAAATCCTAAAAGTCTTAAATTGTTTTGATGAAGAAAGAAACTCAGATACATCTTGGATGGCCTGAGGGGTGAGTAAATTATCAGCAAATTTTCATTTTTGGGTGAACAATTTCTTTGAGTATTCAGTATTCAGCCCAGAATACTTTCTTAAAGTAATCTGCCCAACCCTGGTTATAACCAATATTTCAACTCCTGTCATGACTATGTAAAGCCAATAAACCAAATAACTTGCACCACTAGTAGTCCCACCACTAAAAAGGATGATTAAGACAGCTTTACAGCTCTGGCGACACTAACAATTTATGAAATAAAGGACGAGTCGATATTACATTTTCTGTGGAAATCGACAGCATACCATAGATGCGGTCCAAGCTGTATTGAGCCCAGAATATTCCTATACTTTTGGTATTTTGTATTTACGTGTCCATAAAATTCAAACAAATGATAGTAATAAACATAAATGCTATAAAATGATGCCCACTGCAGTACGGAAAAGCATTGTTTGTTTGGAAATATGTTCTTGTTTGTTCCAACTGCACCAGTGCCTCCTTCCATCGAATGGCATCATAACCTAAAAAAATGTAATAATGATGTGATCAGAATGCAATGGAACAATAGGAAATTAATGAAATTAAACGCACACAGATTGTACATTGCATATACTCAGAGTTAAGTATACTCCGAGTTTACTTAGTGTTTGAAGCTTACCAAAAACAGGGCATCCAGCAGACCCAAATTTGCCACAGTCCATGCATTTCCCATCCAGGAAGTCTGTGTAGGAGTCACAAGGGTAGGCAATAATGGGACAAGACCCATTAACAGAGCTCATATAGAGAAACACTGACCTCTGGTGGTCACACTTGAAATACTCCGATCCTGTGATGAAAGTATGGAAGTATATTAATGACAAATGTCTTTCATTTTAAAATTAAAAGCACATAGGAAGTTTTGAGGAGAATGAACCATTTGGACATACATTATAGAACAAAGACTTCTGCAGCATGTATATGCATAAATGTAGATACAGGATGTGTAGATGCAATATTGATGTAAATAGTTGTATTTTAGGAGAATATTGAGCACTGATTGACTAAGTATGGTATAAGCAACTGAGGCATATTTGTAGATATGGAATAAACTTCAATCTCATTGACACCAGTCAGCTGTAATTGGCAAGCATGTTGTTAATATGCTTCATTTATAAAAATCAGAGAAGCTGTGCTATCCATTGATTACAGGAATGTTCCGGGTTCAGTACAAGTTATGCTCAATCAACAGCATTTGTGGCATAATACCGATTTCCACAAAAAAATGTATAAGTATAATTAATAAGTAGACTTGCCCCTCCTTTTCTTTATATAAAAAAAACAATCTGGACTACAGTGAGGCACTTACAATGAAAGTGAATGGGGCCAATTTTTGAACGTTAGAAAGATTCACTTTTTCAAAAGTATCCACCAGACATAAACAATATGCATAAAATCACTTACTAACCTTTTCTTTGTAAAGTGAATTTTACAACTTTGTTGCCATGACGATGTAATGTCAACAAACCCTAAAACGACTTGAAAATGACAATTTAAACAACTTTACAGGTCAAATAAAAAACAAGTTTTAAAAGAAAATGAATGTAAGTGCTTTTATAAAATTATAAGCTTCACATTTCTGCCTTTAAACCCTCCAAAAATTGGCCCCATTCACTTCTATTGCAAATGCCTCACAAACCTCAATTTTTGCTTTTTTTAAAAGGGATGTCAAAATTAATTTTTGTGCTTATCAGCATTATGCCACAAATGCTGTCAGTTGAACTTAACTTGTATTGAACACAATATTTCTTTAAAAAAAAACAAAAAAAAAACAATATGGGATTTGACCCTTGTTTTGACAACATTTTTAAAAGGAAATTCCTTTTAATATTCCTTGTCTTTAAATATAAGTTTAGCTCTATGGACAGTATCTGTGGCATGCTGTAGTTTACCACAAAGTGTTTTTGCCTCTAACGTCAATTTGTAAAATCAATAAAAATTATTTGACAGTTATGCTAGGTAGCTGATATGCACTTTAATTTTAATTTAACAAGATTTTTGATAAAAAATTTAATTGGGAAAGTGTATATCTTAGGTTCTGCAACTCACCTTTTCTTTTAAAAATGTCCACTATTTTTAATAACCTTTTTGCCTTTTAGTTAATTTTAAATGGTTAAGATGGTTTTAAAAGTTCGAATATTCCATGTAGTCTGTCAAATTATATGAGGTTACAAAACTGTCTATAATAAAGGAATTTGGTGTCAAATAGGTTTAGGTAGCCCCATAGACTTCAATTGTAAGTGCAGTTCTGTACAAAAGGTTTGTTAGTTGTTTTACAAACTGAGTCGAAATTATTGTGGTAATCTACAGCATGCCACAGATACTTTCCATACAGCTCAACTTGTATTTAACTTGTTTTTAAATTGCTTTAAAGGGGTCATGACATGACTAATAAAATTTTCTTTGATCTTTTGACATATAAGAGTTTATTGTACTATAAAAACATACTGTAAGTTTCAGAACTCAAAACTTCCTCCTAACTGCAAAAAGTGCATTTGTTGAAACCAAGCTGCCAAAACAACTCATTCTCTACTTCCTCCACATTGTGATGTCACACTTTGGTAGACATTTGCATCTGACCACCTCCACAACAATACATCATTGCAGATTTCACCTCATCACTTCCGTAGCTCACTCAGTAGTGTTGAGCAGTGAGATGGCAATGAGTGAGCAGGTCAGTCAAGATCAGAGAGCCAATCATAACAGTGGGCATTTACTGTCAAATCTTAAAGGAGAAGCAGCACAAAGACAGAGCATTTCCGACAGAGTGTCAGAATGAGGGTGGAAAATGATCATATTTTACAAATATATGGCAAAAACTTCACTAATATCATAACTGGACCTCCAGGAACATATTAAAATAATATAAAAAGGCATGCCATGACCCCTGCAATGTCACTTTTTCACCTAATAATAAAATGCTTTAAGCTGACCTGAAAAGATGGTTTTGGGGCATCCTGGTTGATCTGCTCCACCATTTGCATAGTAATCGATGTGACCCAGGAGGTTCCGGTAGCCTAATGCTACAAGAAAAGTAAAATAATAAATTAATTACACTGTCCAACTCACTTGGACTGAACACAAGGCATGTTTAACGGCAGTAATGTTATTTCCTACATCCAGTCCTATCTGCTTTTTTACAAAAGCGTGCAGGAAATACAGAAAAAAAAAAAAAATTTGCTGTTTGAAACAAATGTACCATCTATATCAGTGTGTAGTGCTTCCACAAACTGGGCATCAGAGGAGTCTAGGCGATCACTGATAGGCTGACCATTAAATTGTGGTCCTGCTGGATCCAGTGCTGAGTAAAACAATACATGCACATTTATGTAGCTGGAAATCTCACAAATGGCACAAGTTACTGGAACGATAGATGGGTGAATGCGTTAGTAGGTGGATGGAGGTATTTTACCTGTTATTCTGCCGATTTCACCATTAAATTTGGCCCCAGTGAAACCTGAAATGTGGGCTCCCAGACTGATGCCAATCATGTGTATAGAGCCAAGTGCAGCCCCATTTTCCTGCAATGCCAAACACAGGCACGCACTTAGTTTAAAGTTATAATTCTGCCAGTCTGCTACAGAAAAGTAGAGCAAACGTAATGGTGAACATTTTATAGTAGAATGAATGAATGCTTTAAAGCAAACTAATGAATGATATATTTAAGAATGGAATTTTCTTTGCAATTTTTTTTAGTTAGATTCTTGCTATTAGGAATTGACTATTATGTCAACATAAGATCTGCAATATATAGACGAGTATTTATTCTCATGCAAGTGCTCATTTGGCCAAGTTAATAATTAACATGTAATAACATACAATGTCTGCATAGTTCACCAGTGAACAGACAAAGCTACTGCCTACACTCTTGTTAAAACTTGACCAAGAGAACTTACCCTTACATACCCTTAAATGGTTGTTAATACAGCATACTTTTAGTCATCTGTGCCATATATGTTGTGTTATTTTATATGAAATACTCATTAAACAGGAATTGATACATATGCATAGAGAATGTGGCTTAATTTGATACTTATTGTTTTTGTATTGTGAGATTGTTTTTATGACAATTAAGCATAATTGATTTATGCATAAAAAAAACAAATGCTTATTTTAATATCCTTAATATTGTTTTTGCATTGTGACATTGTTTTCAGGCTAAATTTATCCCCAGATTCTCATTACCATAATGTGTCTGGACATTTTACTTTAACAATTTCCCATTATTCTCACAAATTTTTACTGTAATGTTTTTGTATTTATCAGCAAACAAATCAGCAAATAATAAATGCAATAAAACAAATGCTACTACAGTGTATAAATGTTACAATTCAAATAATTATATCATTTTTTCAACAAAAAAAATTTGCATTATGGTTATGAGAATGGGGGAAAGTGCTTATTTTTATGAAAATGAAAAAAAAATATGAATATGGAAAAATAGGCCTCATTCTCTTTTTACAAAATTTAATTTAGGTCTTTCTTGGTCTAGATTTTCTCATCATTTACTCACCCTCATAATATTCCAGATGTGTATGACTTTCTTTCTTCAGCAGAACATAAAAGATTAAGAAAAATATCTCAGCTCTGTGGGTCCTTACAATGCAAGTGAATGGTGACCAGAACTTTGTAGCTCCAAAAATCACATAAAGGAAACATAGAAGTAATCCATAAGACTCCAGTGGTTAAATCCATACCTTCAGAAGCGATATAATAGGTGTGGGTCAGAAACAGATCAATATTTAAGTCCTTTTTAAACTCCAAGTCCTTCTTAAATCTCCACTTTCATTTTTACATCTGAAAGTCACATGTGGTGCCTGTTTAGTTTCACTTTCACATCTGAAAGTGAAAGTTGAGATTTAGAGTAAAAAAGGACATATATATTGTTCTGTTTCTCACCCACACCTATTATAATTGCTTCTCAAGATATGGATTTAACCACTGGAGTCTTATGGATTACTTCTATGTTTCCTTTATGTGATTTTTGGAGTTACAAAGTCTGATCACCATTCACTTGCATTGTAAGGACCCACAGAGCTGCGATATTTTCCTAAAAATCTTTGTGTTCTGCTGAAGAAAGGAAGTCATACACATCTGGGATGGCATGAGGGTGAGTAAATAATAATTTTCATTTTTGGGTGAACTATCCCTTTAAATATTTTTTAAAAAAAATATTTTTTTTGTTGCATCAAAAGCGATTGTTTTGCTTTAGAAGACATTAACAACTGGAGTCGTATGGATGACGTTTATGCTGACTGTCTGTGATTTTTGGAGCTTAAGTAAATAAGAATTTTCATTTTTGGGTGAACTATACCTTAAATATGTAAACTGTATTTTAAAACATGCACACATAGAAAATGAAGGCATTTTAGAATTCTCCTGACAACCTCCCAAGTTGTTCAATATCAATTTCCAGACCATCATAAATGTTGATGTCTGGCACACTATCAATTTCGACTCACCCACAAATGAATTTCCAGTATTTCCATTCTGGTTTCAAGATTATTATATTGACCAAAAAGATACAGACATCCCTTATGTTGAAAAATTCTGTATCCCAGATTCCACAGAGGAAGTTTGATTGTACCTTCATTTTATGGATGAGATCAATAAGCTTTGCAGCCACCACACGTGTGTTCTTGACAACTTTGAGATAGTTGATGTTGGTGGCACCATGGTTCCAGTCCACCACGATAAGGTTCATGTCTCCTTGGTTCAGAAGAGACTTCACAAACTGGTACATCCACACTGGGGGGGAGCCAGTGGGACGGTAGCCATGGATGAGGAAGGTGGTGAGACGGCGGAGGTCAAAGTGAGGATTACTAAAGGGCTGTTGGTGGGAGAGCAGCTGGCCACAGGACACATTCTCCCGTGTGTACAGCAATAATCGAACATTCACAGCCGTCCCAACAATGGAGTGTTGAAGGTCAAGATCGGTCATCTTCTCACATTCCTGAGCTTCAGGGACAAATATTATGTTTCAAGGCTGGTTTCTCAGTCAAGATCTTCATTAAAAACTATTTTTACAAAATGAAAATAGACAAAAATATAACATTAAAAACAGACATTAAAATGGACAAATGGACATTAAAGCTGATGTGTAATTTTTCAATTTGTAGGTTGATTTCCCCCAAAACACTGCATTCTGTGGTGCTATAAAAACATTGCTATGTTTGTTTGAGTCAATGTTGCAGTGTCAGTCTGGTCAGGGTGCTCAATTAATGGTGCGAGTTGGGGACGGGACTATCTGTTTGTCTGGACAATGAAAGATGGTGCATTTGGAAAAGCTGTTTGAAAACAATGTTTATTTTTGCAATTCCGTTTGGCGACGCTAGTAGTGGCACAGAAATAACACACCTCCACTTTAAAAAGTGAAAATCAAGTGTTATGGATAGGGTACACTTTAGTTTAGACACCACACTTTTATATTACACATCCCATACACTGGGGGCAGGGTGAAGCTTATCTGCCTGGATACAACTAAAAGGAGTGGTGTCAGAGGCAGTTTTCTCCCCCATCGAAAGGCTCTCTCCATCATGCCATCAATCAAGGTCCAACCAAGAGAGTGCAAGTGTGGAGTGAGCATGCCAGTGTTAAAAGGAAGCCAACCTTGGGAAATTCTGACATGTTTGACAGCGGAACACGCCAGGTGGACGTCTAACTGCGTGTCATGTCATAGTTTTCATTTTTGTACTGTGTGAAGTTTTTTTAAATCCCCATTTGACAACGTATATATAGACATATGTAGAATTAATTTGAATTCTTTTGGTAAAAATTATTGCTATTTCTAAATGATTGTGAGTGTTCAGAACTCTAAGTTTGACGCAGTCACAGAGCAATGCAAATAAGCGCTACTCAGAGCCCTTTAAGAATAGAGCAGCAAGCAGTACGCAATATGCATTGCTGCGTAAACTAAGTAGTTGGTGTAGACATAGCTGCATGTTGTGACGGATTTGCGCTTAACGCTTTAGAAACTTGTTCATGATTGCTCGTTTATATCCACAGTGTATGAGTAAAGGAATGAGTAAAATCCACATCATTTACATTATTGTTTGATTATATTAATGCCATGAATGTTATGTAATAATCACTTTAATAAAGCTTGTTGATATTCGTTTGTGAATCTGAGCATGCTGTGGTATATGGCGCCCTATTTTAAGAGCACTAGCGTTAAGCACAGCGCTATGCTCTAAGTCGTAAGTGTAAAGTCAACGGGCATGGCCATGAAGTTTTGGTATTTTTGTGCAAGCATGCGCCTGACCTGGCGCAAGTGGGTTTGGCGAATTTGCATGCGTAAAACGCAATTTAATTCTGAGGTTTTTCTCCGGTTATTGCCGCGTCAGTGTCCTATTACAGTATAAAGTCCATTCAAGCATCAGAGGCCTCGTGTATAAATCTCTGCTTAGATTTCCTCCTAAAAAAAGTGTGCGTAAGTACAAAAGTCAGATTTTGCATATGCACCAAAAAAAAAAAAAAAAACAGATTTATAAAACCGTAGGTAGGCCAGAACCTGCGCATAGTTCCCTTAATAAATCCCAGCTAGCAGAAGATTATGCATACATGCACACGTGATTCATTCCCCACCCTATCTCCTCTCCAAAATAACCATATATGGAGTGTACAACGTCTGTTTTTACTATTCATATACTCATCAGCATACAATTACCATATGCATTTCACCATACAGACACGCGAGTACTGCGTTTAATGGTACGAGAAACTGTATTAAAAGAGATAAAACTGTAAATGTCACATGTGCCCAAAGGTTAGATGCTGCACCATGAAGAAACATCATTTATTAAGATATTAACTTGTTTTCAAAGAACATATCTTGAATATCCCTTGGCAAAATGTTTTTATCTTTGCAAACATAAATCTAACCTAAGCAATTTTGCTTCTCAGAAAACCTTTTAAATCATTTTAAGGGTGTTTTTATTAAGTTAAATATTTATTACTGGGAACGAAACAAAAATTATTAAAATTCTTTGTGCAGCATTGTCTGATATCATCGGATTACTAAGATTTTATATTTGACTGGTATTTTAGATTTAAAAAAATAAAAATAAAAAAACAGCTGAACATCACATGTACTTTTCATCATGTTTTTATTAGACTAGAATGGGGGTGTCACTGCGATGAGGGTTGGGATGAAGTGGAGCAGGCAGCACATTTGATGTGCATTGCTGTACCTGTTTGCAGCTGTACAATATTGTTTCTGATGAGACATGTCTCTCCAATGATCCATTCGACTGCTGAATGTGTCCAGCAGTGCCTGACTTTTAGCTACTGTCTGCTTTACCAAGCCATTTCACGTCAGTCAGTGTCAAGTGCGCATCGCATTACAGATAATCATTATTCAAAGGCTGTACTTATTTTTATTTACTCTATGTTCCTTCTCTATGATGACACAGGAAAGTTCTCCAAATGCAGCGCATCCCAAACCAATATTTCCCTTTTACAGCTTATATATGAATGCCTTTTCAATTAGTTACATACAAATAATTTAGCCTACTATTGTCTTGATAACGATTACTGTTTCAAGTGCTTAACTACATACTTTATTCTAAATGTGAATTAAAAGAAAATCAGAGTTTATAATCAGTCTGTTCAGTTCATTATTTGTCCAGCTGGAGTCGTCAGTTCACACACACACACACACCCACACAAAAGTGTCCGGACGGTGTGCACATATTTACGCCAAGTTTATTTGTTTTTTATAAATCCCGATATGTTCGTGGAAATTGCTGACGCACATTTCAATGCCCATTTTGTGCGTACGCAACCTTTATACATCAGGCCCCAAGTCTATAAACAAAGACAGCACATTCATAAGAATTTGGTAATGTAAATAGAATGCAATCAATTAGAAGAAGAGAAATATGAAGGTATGTTCTTTTGTGCATTCATTTTGGACATTCAGGATTTGGATGTACGCTCCATTATATTATAGATAATGTAAGTATTACTAATAATATTCATCTACTGACACACAAATCATGGCAAGTGATTGTATCATATGCATTTAACTTCTACCAGTCGATTTTGAAAATTTTTATTAATTTATGGATTTTTTTTTTTTTTTTTACAAATTACACTTCCAATGAAACGTAAATATCATAAAAATAATGAAGTGATCAGAAAAATCATACCAAATTCAAACATTTTACCCTCTCTCTCCAACTTCTTCCACCAGCCCCTTTTGCAGTGACTTAATCACTCTACGAAAGAGGTGGAAACATGCTAATACAAATATATAATTAATACTTGTAAAAATAAACAATTATAATTGAAAACTAAACCATTACAACTAGAAATACAAATCTCAAAGTCTTGTTTCATAAAATGGCTACAACAGTGGTTGCCATAATGTTCCACTATATTTTCAGAGTTTAGACATGAACTTTATTACCACCTGCTGGTGGAATCTCCAAACTGCAAATGTAGGAACTGAGTTTAGACTTTGAGCTGAAAACAGTGGTATTGTAACGTCAAAGTGTAATGAACAATTTCTCAGGAAACTGTACCACTTCATTAACATACAACATTAACATACACCCACAGACAGCGCAAACACTCCCACCCACGGCCACTAGCGCTTTGTGCTGGCAGGAAAATTTTGTTAAAGAGGCCCTATTATGCTTTTTGGGATTTGACCTTTCCTTTAGTGTGTAATATAGCTGTTTGTGCATGTAAAAGTCTGAAAAGTTACAAAGCACAAAGTCCCACAGAAAACACTGCTCCTGAACTGCCTGAAATGCCTAGTTTGCAGTCCAGCCAATACATCCATGACATAGCTACGTCACTATGTAACACATTTGCATAATGCCCACTTCAGGAATGTGCAGCTCAGGAAGCCTCAGGAGCTGAAATTCGGTTATGGTAAGGGCCCTTACATTTCCAACACAGGCTCCAAACGGTTGACCAATCACAACAGACTGGGCCAGCTGACCAAATCAAAGCAGAATGGGCATTTCGGAAAGGGGGGCTTTAAAGAAACAGGAGCTACAACAGCGCATTTCAGACAGAGGGTGAAAAGAGGTGCTGCAGCAATGTACAGTATGAGAAAAATAGTGTGTTTTGAACATTAAAGCATGTAAACTTGTGCTTGCACAAAAATAAAACTTCATGGCCATGCCCACTGACTTCACGCTCAAGACTTATAGCATAGCGCTTGGCGCTAACGCTCTTAAAATAGGGCCCTTAATATGAAAAAGTGAAGTGAAACAAGTGCAAGAGTGTGAGTGAAAGAAAAAGCTAAATAAACGTGCAAAACGTGAAAGAAAAATATTGGAATCGTGAAAGACAATGCAAAAAGTTGTAGGAAAACTGGGAATATTGACAAGTGGTGGTGCCCACATTGAATTATGCAACAATTTAAGATTAACCTTTATAGTGCAATACCCATCATAAATGAAACAGTATGCGCAAGAGAAACAAATTTTATTTATCTCTCAGCTGACTGTCATGGTGTGGAGTTTTGACTCAACAATGCTACGGTTAACCACTGTATGCTGCGAGCAGCAGATACACAGTGTCAATGAACATTTCGTAGGTTTATGTGGCAAATATATTAATGCAGAATAAACTGACTCTTAGCAGAAATCCACTTCTGGTCACTTGGAAGATTGTCATGTGGGGTTTCAAACTCCTTTTAAAACAATAAATGTTTGCTTTTTAAAAGATGTTTCAGGGGTAGTTCACCCAAATTAAAATTGTCATAATTTATTCACTCTTATATTGTTTCAAACCTGTATGACTTTCTTCCATGGAACATAAAAGGAGATGACATGTTAGCCTCAATCACCATTCACTTTCATTGCATCTTGTTTTCTGTTTTTACAGCGAATGATGACGGAGACTGTCAGTGTCTAATGTTTTGCCTAATATCTCTTGGTGTTCCACAGAGGAAAATTACATGAGTTTGAAACAGCTTGAGGGTAAGGATGACAGAATTTTCATTTTTGGGCTAACTATCCGTTAAACTATCCGTTTAAGGCAGCAACATTGGATTTGCATTACATGCAATGTTACCTGTATATGTGTCAAACAACATCAGAATCATGTATAAGAGCCCCCAAAAGAACATCCCACTGACCTACAAAGACACAAGAGGCACAACAAGGGAATATGATAAAAGATCAGAAAATATATTGTACTCCAAATGAATCTACAGCAGTTACATGAAATAATCGGTCACAGATCTTGGCAGCTTTTATTTTTTCCTCACTTTAAAGTGACAGACTGGTTTTATATAGCAGTGGTGCTCATTACTGTACAATAGGGTGTGCGTGTATGCGAGTGGGGATTCAGTTTTTGCCAAACATACTCCACAAGGGTAGTGAAACCTGAAAACCCTCATGTTGTTCCAAACCCAGGTGACTGGGATTTTTAATTCTGTGAAACACAAAAGGAGATGTCAGGCAGAATTACACCATCAGTCACTATTTACTTTCATTAAAAAAAAAAAAAAAAAAGTTCTTCCATACAATAAAATTGAATGGTGACTCATTCTGCTTAACGTGTAATTCCTTTTGTGTTCCATGGAAAAAGAAAGTCATATGGGTTTGGAACAACAAAAGGGGAGTGAATGATGAAAATGTTTATTTTTTGTTGAAATCCCTTTAATTGGAATGCAAAAAGGTTTGTTTGAGGGGTTTGAAAACATCATTAGCTCAGGATGAAGAAATAGAAGTCAATGGAGAGTCCCCACCATGACAGAAAACAAATTTGTGTGTGTGTATGTATTGTTAATTGTGATCTGATACATGGCCAAATATGAGCATAAATAGTTTATATATTTGGGCATACAGTATATGTACAGTACATATTCAAATTCCACTAGTAGGCCTATTTAGGAAAATATATGCTGCATACATACAGTATATGAAAACAAGTCATTTCTGTGGTATTTTGAAATATATATTGCATATATTTACAAGTATGTAAACTTATATGAACATATTTAATATTTGTGTTTTGCATATCCTACTATATGCATCTCAATACATTTTAATGTCTCAGAAGTTGATTTTACTAAAGTTGAAAAGACAAACTGGTTTTAACCTGTTACCATAGAGAGTGTATATGAATGTGCTTTCCAAACAAGCAGAACAATAACTTCAACATTTACAACACCTGAACTTTCCTCATTTCAAACCATTCTGAATTAAACAGTATGCACCAAATAAACAGTATGCACCAAATGTGACAAAACACCTCAATGTAAACAGGCAAACACACAGTCAGCCATGTGCACATGTATTAACCAATGGACATTTACATATTACATACAAACAAACTATCTGCCAAAAACAACTTGATGACTTAAGTAATATTTTGAGGGGTGTTTACAGGGGGGAAAAAAGAGGACATCTTACCATGGTGGAGGAGTAACCAGACCTGTAGTCTGACAATAAGGTGTTACTAACAAGTCTGCTAAGGCTTCATTTGAAGATAACAGGAAGAGCAACTCCTCCTTGACTTTTACAGGATATGCTCCACCCACTATTCCTACAATCATTCACCTACAGGTGGCAAATTCCTGAAATCTGATCCTGACTTTATTTGGTTACCTGTTGTGAAAAAGAGCAGAGCTCTCAAACCACTCTCATGAAATGGGGAACATGTTACAAAGAGTGACTCTGGTGAAGAAACATGTCTGTGTGTGCTGAAGCACTAATGGTGCTTTTCAACTTTTCAAAACTTTAAAATTATTATAAAAGAGAAGTGATATTTTGATAAAAGAAATACAGTTTGTTTATAGCAATTAAAAACTAAAATGTTTTATTCATATACATAATTTTAAGATTTACACATTTAAGTTCCAGAACTAAATTCCATCAAATTGAATTGTGTAATCTTTAATAAAATATTATGTAAAAAAACCTAAATGTTTTAATTTTTGTTAAATACATTTTGTTAACTATTACACAATATCATTTGATGGAATTTTGTTATGAAATTGAAATGCGTAAATCTTTAAACTAGGCAAAAACATTTTTTAGTGTACGTTTATATTTAAATTTTTATATTTCAATAATTAACACAACAATTGTGTATATTTTATTGGATGGTAATTCTTACACTTGCTTGGATCTTTGTCCTTTTAAGAATCAGACTGATTTGCGTCATGGTTGGCAGAAATGTTCCATTCTTTAATGATTCCGTATAAACTTCTGGCAAAAGTGGAGCCAATTCTGTAGCATAATATCTAAAAAAAAAAACTCAGCAGCAAAGCCGTCTGGCCCTGGAGCCTTGCCTGTAGGTAAGGCCTTAATTACCTCATCAAGCTCCTCCAAGGTTATCTCATAATCAAGATAATTTTTTTGCTCAGTCATCAATTTAGGGAGATCTAATGGTTCCACAAAGTTTCTAATATCTTCATCAGTAGACGAAGACGTGGAACTATAAAGATCAAGATAGAATTCTTTAAAAGCATTATTAATATCAATGGCCAAGGTAAAACATTCACACTCTCTGCATTATATATCTAGCCAAAAGCTTCCCTGCTTTGTCCCCCAACTCAAGTTATGACTGTCTTGCCTTGAATATCCAAAACTCCACCTTCTATAACAAAATAGTATTATATCTATATTTCAATCTGATAAATTCTCTGAGGCCATCAGATGACATTCGGCACTTCAGCTCTGTACTTTTAATATTACCTTCCAACTCCACGAGTTCTCGGGCTTTGGATTTTTTGATGAATGAGGCGTACTGAAAAATCCAACCCCTAAGAACTGCCTTAAGTGCCTCCCAAGCCACGCCCACAGGGGATACTGAGGATCAGTTGTTCTCCATATAAACATTGATTTCAGCCTTTAACATTTGTTGGAAATCAGGATTTTGCAAATGGGATATATTAAAGCGCCAACTATATGATTTCTTTTTCTCCGGATGTAGCAATACCTCTAAACTACCAGGGCGTGATCTGAGACTAACATATTTCCAATTGAGCAATCAACAACAGATGAAATGCGGGACTTATATATAACAAAACAAAAAAACAAAAAACAAAAAAAAAATCTATTCTAGAATAAATCTTATGGACTGATGAAAAAAATGTATAGTCTCTACCAGATGGGTTTAAAAGTCTCCAAATATCTGTAAGACCAAGATTTTTACACATCCTGTGAGGCATCAGCATTGCTCTAGTGGGCTTACACACTTTTGCTTCACTATGATCAAGAACTGAGTCCATCAAAAGATTAAAGTCTCCTCCCAATATTATATCATGAGGGGTGCCAGCGGCTTGCAACATCCCTTCAAGATCTATAAAAAAGCCCTGATCATCAACTTTAGGTGCGTAAATATTAGCCAAAATTAGACTTTGCCCCTGAATTTCTGCTAAAACAAAAATGACTCTTCCTAATTTATCTTTAGTCTGTTTGAGACATTTGAATTGTAGATGCTTACTTATCAATGTAATGACTCCCCTGCTCTTACTTGTGCGAGCACTAAAGAAAACATGTTCACCCCATATCTTCCCAAATTTTTCAGCTTCCTGCGGGGAAAGATGCATTTCTTGAAGAAACACAATATCATATTTCTTACGCTTAAGAAAATAAATAACCTTCCTTCTTTTTATGGGGTGCCCCAACCCATTCACATTCCACGTGGAGAGAGACAATCCGCTCATATTAATGCTTGACATTTTGACATATGAGAAAAAATAGATTGTGTGTCAAAAACAAAATTATAAAGACCACATTCCAACATTAGTGCAACAATCAAACCCTGAACCTCCCCAAGAACCAAACAAACAGAAAAAATAAAAACATGCTCATTAACCCCGTGCACGACAGCACCAACTGGTGTCCATCCCTCTAATGGACTATATATATATATATATATATATATATATATATATATATATATATATATATATATATATATATATAGCAGTAATTCACTGTGTTAGAAACAAAATGTTAAACCGAGTGGTCCCTGCAAACAAATGATGCGAAACCTTTTCTCAGAACCAACTTTTGTCACTTAACAGTCGTACGTGTAATGTGTGGTCCCTCTTTTGGGGCTAAATGAAAGCTGTCCTCTGGCTCCATCTGCTGGAGTAAAGCAACACTGCGCTGTCGCAATTCATTTATTCATTACGACATACCAAACCATCTTTTCAAACAGAGCTTGACAAGAGATTACCGACTAACCACAAAATATCTAAATTCTCCCATTTCGAAACATAAAAAACAAACAAACAAACAAACAAACAACAAAATCTGTTTTTTTTTTCTCTCCAAAGAATGGTTGAAAGGTACAGTGATCTCGACAAGACCATACTAGTGGGAAACATCCACAGCTGTGTGACAGAGGAGATACTGTTTGAGTTATTTCTGCAGGTGAGCTCATCTCAGATCATAAGTGCACTGCTCAAACTAAAAACAATGCTTTTGTCCTCTTGAAATCTGATATTGCATTACCTGTAATTATAGAGTACACTGATGTTTTGACAAAGGGTCATGTTAAGGGTGGTAAATTTACTTTGAATACTTGTTTTATAACTTAATTACTGGAATTGACTTTAATTTATAACTTTTAAAAAATCATCTATGTTGAAGAAACTAGTTGTTTAGATGTTTTTGACTTTTATCTGTTGTAGAACTAGAAATATATATATATATATATATATATATATATATATATATATATATATATATATATATTTATATATATTAGTTCTACAGTATATTTAAGAAAAATTGGATATTGGGAACAGTTTGAATGTGAAAGTGTGATATTTGTTCATACATAATTCACTCACCAGGCTGGACCAGTGGAAAAGGTGCATATATTCAGAGATGGACACCATAGACCTTATGGATGTGTTTATTATAAGCATGCAGAAGCTGTTCCCTATGCAGTAGAACTCCTCAATGGAATCTGGCTGTATGGACAGCCAATCAAACTGCAGTGTAAAGTTGGTGCGTAACTTTGTCTTGGACTTTCTGTATGTTCGATTCAGTTTTGAATTGAAGTCAAAAATGTTATCTTGAATGCACTCAACAACATATATCAATAACTGTGCTATTTTTAGGTGGCTACTATCAGAGTTATGACATGCGGTTTGGAAACTTAGAGAATGGAGTGATAGCAAACAGGTGTGTCAGATTACAATAAATGTTACACAAAAGTTATACGCACTTGCAACTGGTAAGCTACTTCTGTTTAATTGTAGTTGCAATTGTAACTGTAAAATGCACTAAAGTGTTGGTTTCTATGGCAAGTTAGATCACCAAAGTTTCTGTTACATGATGCCTTCTCCAGCTTCTTCATTCTTTACAAATGTTGAATTATAGTATTACTTTTCTTAGAAAGGCATATAGTATGATTCAACATTAGAATTTTGTGGCTTTTAGTTATGTCTTAAAGGGATAGTTCACCCAAAATGAAAATTCTCTCATGATTTACTCACCCTCCTGGCATCCCAGATGTGTATGACTTTCTTTCTTCTGCTGAACACAAATGAAGATTTTTAGAAGAATATTTCAGCTCTGTAGGTCCATACAATGCGAGTGAATGGGTGCCAAATGTTTGAAGCTCCAAAATCCAAATAAAGGGAGCATAAAAGTAATCCATAGGACTCCATTGGTTAAGTCAATGTGTTCTGAAGTGATATGATACATGTGGGTGAGAAACAGATCAATATTTAAAAAACATTTTTTTTATCACAAATTCTCCTCCCTGGCCATTAAGGGGGATATGCACGAAGAATGTAAATCACCAAAAACAGAAGAAGGAGAATGTAAAAGTGAAAGTGCAGGTTGATTGAGCAGGGAGGACAATTTATAGTAAAAAAGACTTAACATTTATCTGTTTCTCACCCACACCACATATCATATCATATCGCTTCAGACTATATGGATTTAACCACTGGAGTCATCTGGATTACTTTTATGTCACCATTATGTGGATTTTGGAGCTTCAATTTTGGTACCCATTCACTTGTATTGTATTGACCTACAGAGCTGATGAATTCTTCTAAAATCTTCACTTGTGCTCAGCAAATGAAAGAAAGTAATAGACATCTGGGATGGCATGAGGGTGAGTAAATGATGAGAGAATTTTCATTTTTGGGTGAACTATCCCTTTAAATGCAAGTGTACTCCTTAAAACTAAAAATTACAGTTTATCTCTTACAGGAAAACAGAAAAAAAATATGTTGTTTTTTAATTCTTTTTTTAATTGGGTGACATCTTGTTATTTTCTTTGTTATTGACATCTTTGTTATTTATCTTTCCCTATAGTAAGGATGTCGTGCTCAGGGGCAATATGGATTTGAACTGTAATGACAGTCCAGGTTTAAAGAACCGTTCTAATGAAGCACATGGATGGAGCAACATGGTAATGCTGAAAAATAAAGTTTTTATCTCTTCAAATGAGGATAATTGCACTTTTCTGTGGTAAATGGTTCCTTTACAATCGAGCGCAACAGTCGATTCCGGAAGTTAACATCTCATGCATTTCTGTCATAGACGAATTGATTATTAACAATAACTTATTAACCTTTAAAGACAGACCTACCATGAGCTCTGAAGTTGTTAATCGATTTAATTTGCTTCTGTTTGATTACATCATCATGGGATTTCCATAGGCATTTTATGAAATTCCTATGGGAAATATATTTCTGGAACCAAGATGGCTGAAAATGTGGGTGGGCACTGTTGAAGAAAAATAAATAATATCACCTCTTGCCCTGTTTAATCAATTTCCTCATTGACAATAACACAGGAACATTCAGATCAAGACATAGGCAACCAATTTTTTATTATTTTTTCAATTAATTATTATTAATTTTTATGTGTGTTAGGTACACAACAGAGCTCCTGATATGTGCTCTTCAGTTGTGCCACCTGTTGTGTGGTACTGTCCACCTTTGCAGCAATGGATGAATTCTGGTTACCCCCCTTGGACATCCTATATGGAAGAGAACTCCCTTCTATTTAGGTCAGACAACACCACGGTGGATTGTGCAAAAGTGAGTTTAGAGGGGAACAAACTTGGTATTGCAGAAACAATATGCAGTCCTAATGGCAAACTTAAATGCAAATCCTATTTTGCTGGATCCGATTCACATTAAGGTGACGTGTGTACATTTCTTTACATTAAAATACTTTCCCATATCCCAGCTTAAAGGAATATTCCGGGCTCAATACAAGTTAAGCTCAATCGACAACATTTGTGGCATTACTACAAAAATGTATTTTGACTCTTTCCCTTTTTCTTAAAAAAAAGCAAAAATGGAGGTTACAGTGATTCACTTACAATGGAAGTGAATGGGGGCCAATTTTTTTAGGTTTTTAAACAGAAATGTGAAGCTTATAATTTTATAAAAGCACTTACATTAATTCTTCTGTTAAAACTTGTGTATTATTTGTGCTGTAAAGTTGTTCAAATTCTAATTTTTACTGTCATTTTAGGGTTTCAGGGTTTATTGACATTACATCATCATGGCAATGAATTTGCTTATAAAATTGGCTTTAAGTTTACACAGAAGAGGTTAGTAAGTGATTTTATCAGATTAAAATCATGTTTACACGCAGATTTTGTTCATGTCTTGTGGCTGTACTTTTGAAACCGTGAGCATTTTAATGTTCATAAATTGGCCCCCATTCACTTTCATTGTTAGTGCCTTTCTGTAACCTCGATTTTTACATTTTTTTAAAGAATTTTTTGTGGTAATCAATATTGTGCCACAAATGCTGTCGATTGAGCTTAACTTTAATTGGACCCATAATATTCCTTTAACATGCAGAGACAACTAAAAGTAAGCCATTGGTAGGTTGATTTCCCTGAAAAGCATAAACACTGTGGCTCTGTGGCGCTTTCAAAACATTGCTCTGTCTGTTTGAGTTTACCAATCAGTCAGGCACAGCAAGATTGACTCAACCAGTGGTGTCGCTTTGGGATGTGACCATCTGTTTGGGCGACCAATGGAAGATGAGAAGAGTGTTCAAACATAATCATTATTTTTGCGATTGCATTGGGTGCCGATAGAGGAACAGAAATAACACACTTCACCTTTAAAAATGTGAAGTTTGATTCTAAAGCCTAAACTTCATATTGACTATTAAATCCAGAAATATGTTTTTCGTTTTCAGAGAGAATTGTACACACATCCTAAAACATCTTGCACAAAAAAAAATCCACAATATATTCCACTGACTGCTTTTGATCATGCTGATTCAGATTGTAAGCTGTAAAGCATTAATATCTGTAAATGATCTCATCTAATAAAGCCATTGAAAGCACCTTAAAGTTTCATGAATTTACAAGCACAGATCTGATTATCGCAAAATCTTGTTTTGTTCAGTAGGACTTTGTATCTCTTGTAGTTGTGAAATAAAATGTGGCAGTAGCAAAAATGACTAATTGATCACTTAGTCTTGCACAATGACAGACATTCATTGTGGAATAAAAGCTAAATTGTCTCATTAGATGATAATTTAAAAACAATTTCTGAGAGCAATACCAAAAGTCAATTTACTGGAATAGCATGTTGTGGGCAGGACAGCGCAAGCCCCTCCCGCTCTTGAGTGTAGCTGTGCTTGATAAGACACAATAGCTTTTATAGGCTATTGACAATTTAGGTTTTAAGATTTCACAGCCACATCTCTCCACCTGGAATATAGTTGGATTGTGGAAATCTGGAGGTATGATCGGTCTTTGAAACTTTGAAAAGGCTTAATATTTTTGTTTTCAACTTTCATTTGTAGCCTTGCATATTACAATCTTGCCTACTCCCTTGGTTTTACACCTTATGGAAATGCTGATAAAATTGTTCTCAGTAATGCCAATCAACAATGGTAGTTGCTGTTCAATAAAACTTTATTGCCAGGCTATATAACAATCAGAAGGGGAGAGAGGGATGACAGAAGCTTTGGAAAACACTGACTCTTCTCACTTTTACAGTAACTTGAAAGACATCTGTCATTAAGACAGTTAGAGTATTATTATCATTAAATAAGTGGACAACTGCCAGTCTAAAGTTAGTTGCTATCAAACATTTTGAGGAAAAGTGTAAGTCTGCATTAGTAAGTCATTCATCCAAATAATGTCTAGAAGAGGTTGTCGTTTGTCATCGGCGGAGGTGCTGTTCTTGACACTTATTGTCATGCTGTTTGTGGTATGTGTGGGACTAATTGTCCTCTCTTGGCTTGCACTGGACAAAAATGGTATGAAACTCTTATTTTCTCCATATCAGTTATTTACATTCTAAATAATTATGAATATATGGGTGGTTGACATTGAATACTTCTGAGAAGTGGGCGTGTCCTGCATTGTGACTTGCTAAACTCTATCTAAAACTATTTTAAACAGCATTTAGCTAATTAATTAGCTATTATTTTATTGTTATTATGCATGTGGTGTTATGCCCATATTTAATGAGAGACTAGTACGTGGAATATTTGTGCTATATTTGTACTTTTAAAAATTAATTTATTAGGCCGCAGAACCCTTAAAAATGAACTAGTGAAGGCGAAAGGATTAAGAATGTTGAAAACTTGAAAAAAATGGTGACCAGTAACATAACCTAAAATATAAATTTTTTTAATGTATGTTATTTTGCACATAAAAATTGATGTTGTTTAAAAAAAGTTAATTGTATCAGAATACCCCATATACACAGTGTTCTGCAGTTGTCCTCATTTCATTTTTTGAGTTGGTAATGCTTTACAGTACAGTTCGATTATTTTGTTAATCCATTAGGTATCATGAACTACAACCCCAATTACGAACAATTTGGGACAGTATAGAAAATGCTAATAAAAACAAAAAGGAGTGATTTGTAAATTCGATTCACCCTGTGCTATATTAAAAGCGCAACAACAACACATTATTATTTGATGTTTTACTTTGTGAAATTAGAGTTGGTAGAGGCTCACCAATTTGCCAACAGATGCGTCAGCAAATAATTCGGCGCTTTGAGAACAGTGTTTCCCAAAGACAAATTGGAAGGATTTTGGGCATTTCACCCTCGACCTCTAATATAGTTAAAATATTAAACGAATCCGGTTAAATCTCTGTGTGTAAAGGGCAAGACCGAAAACCATTTCTGAATGCACGTGAACTCTGATCCCTCAGATGTCACCGTCTTAAAAACTGTAATTTTTTTGTAATGGATGTCATGCACATTGGCTGTACTTTAGTAAACCTTTGTCAGTCAACATCATTTGCCTCTGCATCCACAGATGCAAGTTAAAATTGTATTATGCAAAGCAGAAGCCGTACATCAACACTGTCCAAAAGCACCGTCGACTTCTATGGGCTCAGTCTCATCTGAGATGGAATGTAGAACAATGGAATCTTGTTTTGTGTTCCAACGAGTCCACGTTTCAAATAGTTACTGGAAAATACAGCCATCGTGTTCTCTGGGCTGAAGAGGAAAAGGACCGTACAAGCTGTTATCAGCATCAGGTCCAAAAGCCATTGTCTGTCATGGTGTGTCAGTGCCCATGAAGGATATGTACAAACTTTGGAGCAACATAGGCTGCCATCCAGATAATGTCTTTTTCAGGGACATCCCTGTATTTTCCAGCAGTACAATGCCAAACCACATACTGCCCGGATTTCTAGTGTATGGCTGCGTAAACAGAGGGTGCAGGTGCTAGATTGGCATGCCTACAGTCTTGACCTGTCTCCAATTGAGAATGTGTGGTGCATTATGAAGCGCAAAATATAGCAACGAAGACCCCGTACAATTGTGCAGCTGAAGACTTACATAATGGATGAATGGGGGAAATTCTCGTGTCTTCAGTGCCCAAATGCTTAACCTGTTCATGCTCATTGACCCCACCCATGGGTTTGACTTTACTTTGCTTAAATTAGTTCACATTTACCATATAGTATGCTGTTCAAAATTGTTCGTAATGTTGACAAATTATACATCTTTATAATATGTCAACGTTATTAACTCTTTTTTTGACTAGACTATATAGTATATGTGATCAACAGGTTAATGTGTTATTAGAAGAAATGGTGGTGTTACACGGTGGTAAACACTCGACTGTCCCAACTTTTTTGGAGCGTGTTGCAATCATCTGATTTGAAATAAGTGTACAGTGTATATATATATATATATATATATATATATATATATATATATAATTCACAAGATAAAACATCAAATAATGTGTGTTGGACAGAATTCACAAATCACTCCTTTTTGATTTTATTAACATTTTCCATACTGTCCACACTTTTTTGGAATTGGGGTTGTAATTAATGAACTGTTTTTTATTTTTATTTTTTACAGCATTTATTAATCTTGGTTAAGGTTAATTTATCAAAATGCTGTTAACTAATTTCAACACAACTTTTAATGTAAAAATGTTGTAATATTTGTTGATTTTAAATGAAATTAAGTATTTTTCATTGTTAGATTTAACTAATGTAAATGAATACAACCTTTTTGTTTAGTTTTAATGTTTAATTTCACCTTGACACATTTCCCCTCTACCAAAAGAGTATTTATGTAGATATTTTTTTTTTCTTCCTCCTAATGGTTAGCTGAGATTTTGTTTCATTTTAGCTAAAGAGGATGAAGGAGGTGGAACAGGCTCAGAGTTTGCTGGGACGCTTGAAATTTCTCGTGGAGCCATTTTTTCAGAGGAACTCCTCAACAAAAGCAGTGTACAGTTTAAAGCTCTGGCTTATGACATTGAGCAGCAGGTAAAATAGCTATTTTTAAATA
Organism: Myxocyprinus asiaticus; assembly: GCF_019703515.2. NCBI lineage: Eukaryota > Metazoa > Chordata > Actinopteri > Cypriniformes > Catostomidae > Myxocyprinus > Myxocyprinus asiaticus. The sequence continues at coordinate 11,965,981 of NC_059383.1, forward strand.
ATCTTTCCAGATTTGTATGCGGATATCTTTATGAGACGATCATTGGTAATATATAAATCTTCTACTGGAAATAATTATAACATATAAAGTGTAAGTTAACTAGTTTATCATTATTCCAGCTTGTTTATGTGTGAAATAAACTTCTAATAAAATCTTCATTATTTATATATAAATCTCTTACTGGTATTAATTGAATTATACAGTGTTGTGTTTTCATAATAGTTTCACATTAACTTCAACTTCAATATGACCTCAGTTGTGTGCTTATCTGTATGTAAATTGTATTTAGATAAGAAAGTTATGATTCAATAACACACAAAAAACAAACTTTTGTGTGTTTTCAGAGTACACTCAAAGTATGTGAATCTATAAGCTAATCAAATGTTTAAAGAAGGTAATTTACATTGAATGTGTGAGTGTGGGCTATTCCCTGAATCAAACGCAGAATCAGCTATTTCTACGTGGTGTAAATAAATGATTGTTGAAATATAAAAATGTTACTCCTGAGTGCCGGACATAGTGGGCAGAATGTGTTTTGCAGCCCTAAGACCTGGAATGTTTACCATTTTGAAACAATGAATTCTAGATGTTACAGAGCATTGTTCCATCTATGTACTACATTTTTTTTTTTTGTAAAGATAAATGGGACAAACAGATACAGCGATACATTATACAGTATTTTAGTGAGATATAGAGTAGCTTTGTTTTATCTGTGCTTTGCTGCCTGTTTGTAGATAAATGAAGCCTACAGTCGCAGTTCCCTTCAGGAGCAATTAAAAAATTGCAAAGTGAATGAATTCAGGTGATGCTTTATATTTATTAATGTCCCAGAGCTGTAAAGAACAATAACATTTACAGTTAGCAGTTTTAAAGAGCATGTGCATGCATTTAGTTTTTAGAGACAATGTAATTGGATATCAAAATTATCGACAAATGTTAAATGCCTACAGCTTTTTTTTTTTTTTTTTCATTCTATCGGACAAATATCCATAACTGAAATGCTATGCACAAAAAGAAAGATTTGTTTCTCAAAACTATAAACATAATTTCTATGATCAAGTGAATATGATATAGTTTTGAATAGAGTATTTAATTTCATCCTAGAAGTTGGAGGTTTGTACAACTGAGTTTTGATTTTTATAGCTTTGAGAAATGTGTTGTAGGTTTTAAGCAAGGGCGTAGCAGCCGTGGGGTGCGTGGGCGACACATCCCCTGTACTCTTTTAAAAGGTGATTTTTGTCCCCCGCACTTCCAAGCTAAACCCATACCGAGTACAAATGGTGGATTTGTATACAGTGTTATTTGCATTTTGTTACTTTGGGTTGATTGAGCAACCATCCAGCCAATCACAGGTGAGTTTCATGAGCAGAAACAACCCTTAAGTAATAGGCCGTCAGTCAGACTGACAGTCTAATCAACACGGCTCAGTTCATTTCTACAATGTTGCTTTCAACTATGCTCATTTATCCATGTTTTGTAATCACAATTGATGTTGATCTAAATTAATGATCTAGAGATGAGGAACACACAAATGATTAAAAAAATATTTATCGGCATATCATTTTTGATTGGCAGCATTACGTGAAATGCACTGCAGAGAAAAAAAAAACAAAGGCCAATCATTCTTTTAAGCACACTTGTAAGTGGAGTTTATATCAGCACCTGAGTCTTCATTAAGTTATGCTTTTTACATTATGTTTGTGAGGTAATAGTTTGATCGGTTATTTTTGCCAATTTAAGCAGATTACTAGATCTGTGTTAAATATGTAAAGCTATTTTTAATATCAGCTTCTGTTTTTTACCTCTATGTTGGTGTGCAGTCGACAGACTGTAGGAAAAAAGATAGATCTGCTGTGTTCTTAGAACTCTTTGGCATTTTACTGAAGTCAATAGATATGTAGACACACTTTTATACATGAAAACGTACGGACATTATTTAAACATTTTTTATAAGACTATTATTGTTGTCTTTTGATAAAAGTCATGTCAGCAGCTCACAAACTGAAGGGAAATGATAGATTTGCTTTGTTCTTATAATACTTAAAACCTCTACTAATGTCTCTTTGTAGGTCTGCAGACATACACATTTTAAAGGATTAAAATTATCTTTTGATCGTTGATTCAGTGACTAACTCATTTCACACAAGACACTCATTTGTCACCACCTTCTGGCATCACCAGAAATGGTCACTGAATGAATCATTAAATGGATCAGAACGAATTTTGGTGAACATAGTCAAAACACTCGAGCCACTTGGATACATTTAAATCCCACAATGCACAAGCACAGAGTAAAAAATAAATTGTGCACATGCACAATTGTCATTATTGTAACTGATTAAATAATTTATTCAGGACCAGCTTGTGCTCAGTCTTCTATTGTCAAATGTGAAACAGAAGCAAGTGCTCCACAAGATGCCCTTTATTTTTGCAGCTAATTTAGCTACATTTTGCAATTATTTTGCAATAATTTAAAATACTACAAATATTCAAAGTAAATAATATGTATATATTAAAATGATACTTATACATATATATTAATATATACTGAAATATATTAATACTGCACTGTCCCCCTACTTTTAAAATGACTGCTACGCCCCTGGTTTTAAGAAATGTGTCTTAGCAACTGAGAAAACATGTTGATGTCTAACACCAGTTGCAGTCGTTCTGCCAACACTTTTCCAGTGTTTATGTGCAATTCTTAAAGTGTTGACAATTTGGCATATCTGTGAAAAATGAAATAAAATTCCTCACTTTTCATCTCTCTTAGTGAGGGCAGTGTGATTGTGCACTTTGACCTTCTCTTCAGTGGTGTTGTGGATTCAAACACAGCTCAGGAACAGTTAGTAGAGGGTTTACAGCAGGGTGATGCTGGATCTGATGAAGGACTCATGATTGACATCAGCAGTGTGCGGGTCACAGGTGACATCATCACTAGTGACTGTAGATGTCAGATTTCTCACGTATGGATTTTGTCTGAAGATCAGCATGTTCGTTTTTAGTTTTTAGTCAAAGACATAATATTTGTGAACTAATCAGTCCACAGCTTGGCTCTGAGAGTTTCTTTACACCATATTCATGCAATGTATTCATATATACAATATAATTTCAAACATATGCCTTCAGATAAAGAAACTTCAACACAGAGACCATCTACAGCAAAACCAGGTGAATTATTTTCTTGTTCTGTAATGATATATTAGAAGTTGCATTGGATAAAGAGTAAAAAAAAAATAACAGAAAGAATAGTTGTTTAATTAAATGTAAAGATAGTTTACAAAAAACCTCTTCTACGTTACCTTGCGAGATATTAATTTAGTGATTTAGTAAGTTTTTAGCTGAATTTGATATTCAATTAATCAACAACAATATTTATTACATCACAAAAATTCAAATGTTTAAGTTTACAAATCATTAAAATAATTTCTAAGAGCGAATGTAAGAAATGAGGACAATGCTAGCGGGCCATGTTCCTTTAGATGTGTAGAATGATAATAGTTGTGCATCTTTCATTAGCCACTCTAGTGAAGTGTCCAGATGGACAGAAGGCATGTGCTGATGGTACAACGTGTGTTTCTCAGACTCAGTTCTGTGATGGAATACACAACTGTCCTGATGGCTCAGATGAGAACCACAGTGTCTGTTGTATGTATTTGGACATGTTCCAGCTTTTGATATGTTCTTTTATTGTTATTGAACACATAAAAAATAGCATTTATTGTGTTTAGATGATAGATTATACATTATCCCTGTTGAGGGAAACAACATCAGGCACATGAAAACCCCATAGACAATGAAGCAACGATGGGGACATGTCCCCGAAATATTCAGTGATTGATCAATATGGGTTTTGGGGGAAGTTAGTGTGTCCTAAACAATGTCTTGTAGCATGTTAGCAAATCTTTAAGAATATATCCTTCATGCTCCATAGCAACAGTGTGTGATGGACAGTTTTTATTGGTTGGGTTGACCGGATTCTTTCACTCTAAAAACTTCCCGCTGGAGTATGACAGTAACACAGCCTGCCGCTGGATCATACGGTACTATGGTGCTTCAAACTGATTTAGTTATCCAGAAACAAATAATCTGAGATGTCCCTGCCTCACACATTTTTTCATTTGATCCACAGAGTGAACGAAGGCTTAGCCATAAGAATTGTTTTTCACAGTTTCTATATGGAGGAAGACATTGATGTTATGGAACTATATGAGGGCACTGGACCTATGAAAAAATTAACATGTATGTTCAACTATCAACATTATTGCCTGTACTTCTCAAATGGATTTTTGAAATCTGGTTGTGCATTTAGACTTTATATAAAATGATGGCTGTTTGACATATTTTCTTTCTCAGACTCTCTGTCAGGCATGTCACCTGGAAATATCTGGCTTCTATCTCATGAGGCCACTGTTGAATTTTATGCAGACTTCATCAACAACTTTCAAGGCTTCAATGCTAGCTACAGAGCAGAGAACATCAGCCAACTTTCTAGTGGGTATTGTTTTCAACAAAGTAAAAAAACAAAAAAAAAACATAAACTATCAATTTATCATTTATGAAGTTTTGAATCATGATTCTTAATTCTTACTCATCGTAAAGCAGACTGCACCCTTTCACTCCTAATTGAGTGGCATTAATGAGAAACATGACTTATTGAAGATGGATGTTCAAACAGGGCCGGTATTAAAATGCATTCTTTGGTGGGGCACTTGTATGTTTATGGGGGCAAAGTTGATCGCTTCGCTGGGACTCAAGGCAAATCTAGGGGGTCAGTGCCCCCCCAGCCCACCCTTTGAAATGGCCATGTGTAGAGAAGTTAAGCTCAATTGACAGTATTTGTGGCATAATGTTGATTACCACAAACATTTATTTCTGTTTGTCCCTCCTTTTCTCTAAAAAAAGCAAAAATGTAGGAAACAGTGAGACACTTACAATGGAAGTCAATGGGGCCAATTTTTGGAGGGTTTAAAATGTGAAGCTTATAATTTTATAAAAGCATTTGCATGAATTCTTCTGTTAAAACTCATGTATTATTAGAGCTGTAAAGTTGTTTAAATAGTATTTATTTTACAGTCGTTTTAGGGTTTTAGAGTTTGTTGACTACATCGTCATGGTAATAAAATTGGCTATAACTTTACACAGAAAAGGTTAGAAAGTGATTTTATCACACTTAAATCATGTTTACATACATGTTGTTTATGTCTTGTGACTACTCTTTTGAAAAAGTGAGTATTTTAACATAAAAAAATTAACCCCCATTCACTTCCGATGTAAGTGCCTTACTGTAACATAAATTTTTGCTTTTTTTAAAGAAAAGGAGGAATGAGTTGACCACATACATTTTTGTGGTAATCATCATGATGTCACAAATGCTGTCGATTGAGCCTAACTTGTATTGAACCCGGAACACTCCTTTAAATGTATTAAAATCAATCAATATACTAATTTGTTATTGTGTTTAGTGATGTCTTTACTGAGGTTTATACTCTTTGTCAGATGAAGACAAGATAAATTGTTCATTTGAAGAGGACTTCTGTCTCTGGAGGCAAGAGCAGGAGGATGATGGTGACTGGTTAAGAGTACGAGGCTCTACTCTTCCACCTGACACTGGCCCAAGCTTTGATCACACAATGGGCAACCAGTCAGGTGCCATTCAGTATTCCAACTGCTCTTAACTATATATTCAACTAATGTAGGCTTAGCTGCAATTTGCAAATAATTACAGAACATTGTGCAATATATTTTCAGTTTCTATAATATTGAATGTTATATTATGCTATTAACCAAAGCAATCAATTAACTGATATACTGTTTAATAACTTCAAAATGTTTAAACATGTTATTCACATATACATACCTGATACATTTGACATTGATTTTTCATCTCAAGGGTACTACATTGTGACGCCTCTGAGCCCAGGAAGTTGGGATAAGAAATTCCGTATCTACAGTGTCCCTCTGTCTCCTGTAAATGAATCTATATGTCTGCGATTCTGGTTAGTTTTTTGATAGTTCTCACTTTCAGGGCATCATCATTTATTAGAAATCCCTCTACTTACAATCTACAACAGTGCCCTTTGAAAAAAGTCCTTTTATAAGTGCATGTTTTTTCAAAATGAGTTATGAGACACTTTCCATGTAAAAGGTACAAAAATATGGCCTGAAGCTCTTGAAAATATATATTTGTTTTCATTTTCAACAACAAAAAAAATTCTACTTTTCATGCTAGGTTATTGTTGTTAGATAACAGTTTATATAACATATAATAGTTCTCAAAAATATATATATTAATAAATTATCATTGCCTCTAATGCTTTTAAATAAGTCTTTGGACACCAAAGTGTGCCGTGTTTGTGGAAAGTGGCCCAAATTTTAACTGAAATGGGCTAGAATGATATTATGGCGATAGTAGCTCTCTGTCAAGTAGGCTACATGACATTAGCTCATCTGTAAGCATTTGATGAGTGTGTCTGTGCTCTTTAAGGTATCATATGTTTGGAGAAGAGGTTTGGTGGTTGTCGGTCCTGGTAGAGGAAGGGTCAGCATCCACTCTCCTCTTTCAAAAAGAAGGGAACTATGGGGACAACTGGAACTATGGCCAAGTCACACTAAACTACAAAACGGATGCTGTGGTCAGTTCACAAACAATTCTGCTGGCTTTAAAGTAATGAACTGCACAGAGTTAAAATTGAAGGATCATTGATGATTACACCATTTTTTGTTTGTCTCTCAGGTAGTGTTTGAAGCACAGAAGAAGGCAGGCTTTCTGAATGATATTGCCCTGGATGACATCAGTATAGTGCCTGGTTCTTGTTTAGATGGCCCCCCTGACCCAACCCCGGTGCCCCCACCCATCACTTCCCCTCCTGTACCAAGTAAAGCAAGATCTAATTTACTAACATATTAACAAATCTACATACAATTGTTTTGTTATGCCATTTTCATTTAGGTAAAGGAGATCCATTTAAAAGACATTTAAATTTATCTTCAAGCAACATGATGACTGAAAATAAGTGGACATAATGGCATAGGTGGAAATAGTTCTTTTTTTATATGTTCAGTCCCTTAAAGATGCACCCAGTAACTTTTTGTTCCTATAATCTTGGACTTACAGTGACACCTAGTGGTGTGGATGCAGCATCATTCAAAATCAATAGTTTTCAGTTACAGATGCCATTGAAGAAACTCACTATTCACAATCAGCCATGATTAATTTAATCCAAGAGTGAAAGTGTCCAGTAACAGGATGGTTACTCAGATAAGCGAGTAGTATTCAGCGGGTCATGCAATTTTAAAATGGCCACCCCCATGAGGGCGCCCCTGCCCCATGTAGAATAAAACAGCTTTTATAAGGTTACTGATATGACTAGAGTCTTCATCTCATGTGAGTGCTCATGATTTTATACATATATTTCAAAATTACAATTCATTTTTTTTTGGAGTAAAACTTTTTTAATGAGGAAAAAATTACTGAGTGCACCTTTAAAAGTTTCATCAGTATCCAAATTCCCAAAATACACAGTAAAAACTGGCCTAGCCTTTCCTATAAATGTGACTTTTTAATAAAGCTCAGTAGCTTAGTAAGACACCAGATAACCTATAACTTTAGTTTAACAATAGTTCAAATGACACCCTTGACAAATTTGACAGATTTTGCAAACATTAACCCACAATTCAACATTGCAACGTGCATGTTAAATAATAACCATTGTATTACTGTTATCGTATGAAGAACATTGTGCTCATTTGTTTTTCTTATAACTATGTAATACTAAATTGAACACTCTCATGTAGGCTACTATTGTTTCTTTGACATAATAGCTGATTGTGGGGGACCCTTTGACCTGTATGAATCAAATTCAACATTCAGCTCTCCAGATTACCCCAATGGCTATGGAAATGATGCATTGTGTAAGTAATACACTCTAATATTCACTGCTTTCAGCTTGGGCCTTAAACCATTAAGAACACTGAACAGTTTATGGAAGGATTCTAATAGAAAAATGGAAAATAACACCCTTGCCTAACATTGGTTAGGTATGTGGACTTTGTATGCTAAGGAAGGACAGAATATCCAATTGCATTTCCAAGATGTTGCTTTGGAAGCATCAAATGACATTTTGGAGGTTCGAGATGGAGTGGAGCCCCATTCAGAGTTGTTAGGTAAGTCTGTTTGGAACGGGCACAAAAATGCATATTTTCAGGGGTGGGGGCATTAACATCCTAAAGATGATAAAGGGAAATAAATGAACAAGAGAGTTGACCACAAAAAATGACAATAAGCATTTTGGCTATTATTTTTTACAGAATGTTAAAGTAAATTTGAATAATATGTACAGACACAAAATGATCATGTTTGGAGTAACACGTTTTCATCCTCAAAGGTGTCCTAACAGGAGATTGTTCCTTTTCGGATCTTTTCTCCACGAGCTCTCAGATGACCGTCATGCTCTTCACTGACTCATCGTGGAATGACAGAGGCTTTCTAGCCAACTTCAGCACAGGTCTTCACCTCGGTCAACCAGGTATGTTTTCTGTTATACATGAACTGCCACAGTATGGTAACATGGAGACTGTCTACTACTATAAGTGGAAAAACTGCAAAATTCTCATCAATATGTAGGTCCGTGTCCGACCAGGCAGTTTCAGTGCAGTACAGGAGTGTGTGTGTCCAACGCCAGTGTGTGTGACGGAGTAGAGAACTGTTCTGATGGCTCGGATGAAGCTGACTGTGGTAAGTTGTCAAGTTAATTAAACAACAATTTTATTGCATGAAATGGGTTTCTACCCAACAAACATATGGCTTATAGCCATTTTAATCAAATTGTGTTGACATAAAGGGTCTGTTGTATTTTAGTGCATATAATAAAATATAATCTCACTGGAGCCGGACTATTGAGACTTCAGGTCCAGCATAGCCTTTACACAGTGTGCGCTCAAGACTGGACTTCTCAGCTATCTGACTTTTTTTGTCGCTACTTGGGCTACAGGTAAGTACTGTACTTACAGTGATTACATTTGTGCACACCTCAGTCAGATTAAGCTTAAAATAGTTTAGTCTGTTATACTTTAAGGACAAAAGGACTTTGAAATGACTAATATCATGTTTGTTGATTCATCTAGATCAGGAAATGCTTCATTCTTTACCGCTATGGATGGAGATGCTCCCTTTACCACTGTAACGCTGAATACTAATGGAACATTGGATCTGAAACCTAGGTAAATTACCTTATAAAAGATGTACATTTACATATTTACATTTTTTGACCTATCAAATATACTGAAAATAGCTGTAGCTACCACAGAGAATTGTTGCTAAAATACTGTAGACAAAAAAATAATACATACATGCATACATAATTTATATGCATATACACTTAAATGTATAATAAGCTCATAGTTTGTCTGATTTGCAAATTACCTTTATGTCATGACAGAAAAACGTCTGGATGTCCTGTAGATCCTTTAGAATTGGATCCTATAAAATATCAATCTCAAATCATTTTGTGTCTTTTTCACAGTGACAAATGTCTGAGCGGGAAAGCTGTATCCCTACACTGTAACAATCAACGTAAGTTTGAAATCCGCAGGTTGCATCAGGCTCGCTTTAAATGTAATATCTTTCAAAAAAAAAAAAAATGGAATGATGTGATGCTAATTTTTTGTTCGGTTTATTAAAGGTGCAACAGGTAATTTATTTTCCTCTTTAAAAAAAGTTTTAAAGGTGCACTAAGTACGTTTTTGCTAATTAAAAGCATTTTACACATCAAGACATGAATAACATTTTTTAGAAATATGTTGAGAATGATGTTGACACATGGTATGAAGACTCATATCAGAAACCCAATAAAAGCTGTTTCATTTTACATGGAGCGGGTCGCCCCCTCATGGGTGCTGCTGTGTTGACAGCACCTGTCACTGTGTAATGCAATTGACTGAGTTACTACCTTTAATAATGATAATAATATGTTTACTTTATACTGTATAGTGCTTTCAGCCAGTGCTCAAACATAAAACTTCATGTAAACTAAACAAGCTAACCAAACAATAAAACAAAAAACACAACATACTTGCAACAACAGAGCCCAAGTCAACAGTATAGTCCAGAGTGATGGTATCAGCAGGAGTGTGATCCACCAGACAGTACAAACAGAATGAGCGCAAGTGGAAAGATAAAATGTTTAAACAAGAGGTCCCTGCTGGAATCATGAAACAAACCGCTTCTACCTGCAGCTCTCACGGCGCAGATCATGGATAAACGGAGCAAACATCAAACGTCAAGTGCAAGCACAACCGGCAGAGAGCTCGGAGTCTGCCAGGTGTTGTGCCGAAATCGTACCTAACCTCATTGGTCCCTACCCCTAAAACCTATCCATACACCTACCACTAAACATACGTAAGGATACTAGGGAGTCAAGATTCGGCACTACACAAGTCAGTCCAGAGTGTAAAAACAAAGCAAAAATTTGTTTGGAATGAATACAAGAATGTCCATAATAGGAATGTGTGCATTATGAGATGGAGAAAAACACAGACTAAAAGTACCAAAAGGATGATAAACAAACATATTCAGTGTAAAGTGGCAGCACTTTGTAAACAAACTTTCAGTATCCAGGATGACAAGTGTCAATAAAGAGTCCAAAGCCACAAGTACTACAGAGAGCAGTGGGCGAGTAAGAGCCAGCTAAAATCTTACTGAACGCACCTTTAATTCCTAAAGAAATTAATCGTCAATTTGGAACACATGTATAAAATCATGAGCAATCACATGAGATGAAAACTCCAGTCATATCAGTAACCTTACAAATGCTGTTTTCTTAAACACTGAGAGGGTCCTCTCATGGGGGCTGCCATGTTAGAATCACATGACCAGCCGAATACTACTCGCTTAATCTCAGTAACCATTCTGTTATTGGACAGTTTCACTCATGTGTAAAATGAATCATGACTGACAGTGAATAAAGAATTTTAACAATGGCAACTAGAGCTAAAAACTATTGTGTTTGAATTATGCTGCATCCACACCACTAGGTGTCACTGTAAGTTCAAGCTACAAAAAAGTTACTGAGTGCACCTTTTAAGTTAGTCAAAAATACATTCAATCAATTAACACAAAACAGTTACTTAAATACACCTCTACAATGTTGAAGATGTTTTCAATATCTGTGATCAAAGTCATTTTGAAATTTTTTCTGGGGCTTAAATGAAAAAAAGTGGTGTAACCGTCCTGAGACAATAAATAAATAAAGTCTCATTAAAAGCTGACATTTTTGAAAAATAAATGTTATCATAAGTAGTTTGGAATAAAATTTGATTATTATTTCATTAAAACCTACATTACACCGTATGTGTTTAGCCTGTGGAGTCCGTAAGGTGCCCTTGCAAAATGAGCCAAACAAGGACACAGAAATGAGACAGATAGCAGGTAAGGTGGTGGGAGGACAGGATGCCCAGGAAGGGGCGTGGCCATGGATCGTGTCTCTGCGATGGCAGGGGCGGCATGTCTGTGGGGCCTCGTTGATTGACAGGGAATGGTTGGTTACAGCCGCACACTGTGTTTTTGGGTGAGTGTTGCTCAGTATTCTCAATAGAATGCTTGCACTGGAATAGCAATAAGGAACAAGCAATGATACTAAATGTTAATGTTTTGATCCTGTAGAATTAATGTTTACCTGTCAAACTGGGCAGCAGTTTTGGGGCTTCACACTCAGTCTGGGACTGATAACTCTGACAGACAAGTCCATTCTGTAGATCAGATTATTATGAACAAGCGCTATAACAGGAGGACAAAGGAATCTGATTTTGCCCTAATGCATTTACAGACACCAGCCAACTTCACAGGTACGTAAGCAAATATTAAAGTTCCTTTTATTTTACAAGTACTTCTACAGGAAATGGGCACTATCAAGGAATGTCTGCCAGACATATACAGTATGTAAACCATATTAATGTATTATTATCTTCCAGATTACATTCAGCCCATCTGTCTACCAGATCCTGGAGAACAGTTTGAAGTAGGGAGGAAGTGCTCTATTGCTGGTTGGGGAAAACTGGCTGAAGATGGTCAGATACACATTTGTGCATCCTCTTTTACTTTATGTATAATTTTAATTCTGAGCATTAAACATTATGCAAACTGTGATTTTAATTTAGAATCTTTGTATGGCTGTGTATGAGCCATTGTTTTTTACTGTGTGTTTGTTTGTGGCGATCCTCAGGGTCAGTAGCTAATGTGTTACAGCAGGCTGTTTTGCCCCTGTTAAACAATGCACAGTGTCAGGAATGGCTGCCTGAGTACAACATTACAGAGCGGATGGTGTGTGCAGGATATGCCGAAGGTGGAGTGGACTCTTGTCAGGTGTGTACATTTCAAAATTAACTTAATAGCTTTATTTGTTATGTAGCAAGGATTCATATTATATATTGTGCACGCATATGTATATGCAATAATTTTTATGCATGTTCTTGAACATTGTGGGAATGTTATTTTGTTATCATTGCCGAAATAATGTTGTATTGCCATGTTTGTGTAAGATTCTTATAACTGTAAATACCTGTCTTTTTTCATTTTGATGATTCTGTTAGTATGACAACAAACAACAAATTCATTTTTTGATTAAATGCCAATAATCTGAGAATCTTACATTGTACTCTATGATATTATACTAAAAATAGATGCCTTTATAAAGGAAACTGGTTTGAAAAAAATAAATATATATATATATATATATATATATATATATATATATATATATTTACTGTATATACAGTATATGAATGTGTTGTCTTATTTTGTGCCGTATATTACAGGGGGACTCTGGAGGTCCACTGATGTGTGAAGAGGATGATCAGTGGGTTCTTGTGGGGGTGACATCTTTTAGGAAAGGCTGTGGACAACCTCAGCGGCCTGGAGTGTATGCTCGCGTCAGTCAGTTTGTTGACTGGGTGGTCGAGACACGACGTCTCTACTCAGACTGGAAGGGATAAAATCATTTAATATAAAGAGATATCTTGAATTGATTGTTTTCTTGATGTCTTTGGCTTCTGAACATTTGAGTCCTGGCCTAGCAAGTGACATGTTTTCTCAACTACTTGTTCTGGTAATTGCCACTAATGTGGTGTGTGCATTTTCTTGTAAGTTGCTGCTAAAAACGTCATTGTGAATGATGATGAAGGAATGTCTTTGTGTCTTTGTAACTAGTGTTCAGTTTTATTTACCCAAATTTGAAATAATGTTTTTGCTACAATTAATTTTTTAACAATGTATAATGAATGAAGATGTTCTTGTAATTCTTGTAATTTCTGAGAACTTGTTCAGTTGTGTGGTAGCTCTTTGTTCACCTGAACAGCTTGTAAAAGGTGAGCTTGTGGCAATCCATGAAAAAACGACAGGTGACACTGTACACTTATTTCTTATGCTGTACATGAGACGTGTACATTTTCTCAGGGTATATTTGATTAAATGAAAATGTATCTGAAGATAGCCTTATGGATTACTTTTATGCTGCCTTTATGTGATTTTTGGATATTCAAAGGTCAGATCACCATTCACTTGCATTGTATAGACCTACAGAGCTGAAATATTCTTCTTAAAATCTTAGTTTGTGTTCAGCAGAAGAAAGAAAGTCATACACATCTGGAATGGCATGGGTGAATAAATAATTTTATTTGGGGCTGAACTGTTTCTTTAATTGTCATGAAAATATCACATTTATTAAATGTTGGTACAAACAGGCTTCATTTTCTTTATGCAAAATATAATTTCTTATTTATTTATTTTACGGGTCAATTATGTAGATATTGACAAAATGCAATGAACATATCCGGAACGGTTTTTGAAACTCGTCCGGATTTATTTTTGAAGCGCACCGCAGCACGAGCGCCACGCTCAAAATCCACCCAGTTTCCTCTTTCTTTACATGTTATTTTTGACATAAAATTCAGTAATCCCTGGTCTATAAAACGAGAAAATGCAAAACCTCTGTATCAACGGTGTCCATAGATTTTTAGCAGTTCTACATTAATGTTTTCTTGTCATTTAGTAGGTTTTCTATCCAGCTTTTGTTGAGAACGAGGGACAAAAACAGTATGGTTGAAATGATCTCTCAGACAAACATTATACACGCTTTTCGACATTTACCACACGTTGTGTTCGCTGTGATCATTATTGCAGTTTTACATCCAGGGGTTTGTCAGGATGCTGAGATAAATCCGAATAAATGTCTTGTGTGGGGTCCTGGACTGAATCCTGATGTTGTGCTGCCTGTCAGATACTTTTACATTCAGACTGTAGATTCACATGGAGGAAACATCACTGTCTCTCCAGGTGAGAATCTAAAGGGAAACATATGTCATATGAAGTGGTTTCATTAATACAACATTACAAAATTCACTCTACAAATACAGCATTATATAATTCTCGACAGTGTAGTAGTTCATGTACAGTACTACAGGCAAAATATATGAATTAAAGGTTCATTACATGTCTGATTATTTGGTTGTGCGTGATCAGTTTAGCATTACGTAATCTAATAATGTTGAAAATATGTTATGAATGAAAGATGAGAGTTAATTTCAGATACATGTTGCGGAAGTACATCAGTCATATTCTAGAAAGATATTCTAGAAGATTTCAAAGATAAAATACAATAATCAATGCTTTCCTAAATGGTTAATCATTATTTTCCCTTCATGTAAATTGACAGAAAGCAGTGATTGTTTTAAATGATCCCATCTTTGTTAGGGCATGTCGCTTTCTCTTCTTGTTCACCCTGTATTGATTCTGTATTATTGATTCAAGGCAAAGACTTATTCAAAGTGAAGATAACCTCTTTGGAAAAAGAGTATCTACGTATCCATGTCCCACCACCCTTGGACCGGGGCGATGGCTCCCTGCTTGTGCGATACCGTCTCTATGGAAGCTCTGCAAAGGGTTTGAAGGTTGAAGTGTTGTATCAAGACAAGCCCGTGGCAAAGTCACCGTATACTCTCAAAGGTGCAGGGAAGTTTTGTGTATGTGACTGCAGCACAGTTCCTGTAGGATGTAATGTGTTCCATGGAATGCATGTTAAACAAAATGAAAATCAGTTAATTGTTCCTTTTTTTTCTATCAGGTCCTATTTATCATGAATACTGTGATTGCCCAGAGTCAGATGTGAAAGCCTGGCAGAGTGTTATGCAGTGTTCAGAGGAAGATCCCCAGATTCAGATTGATTTCAGCTCATTCCCTTCTATAGACCTGCAGCAGCTTTTGCAGGAGGTTCCACAACGCTTTGCAAAGCGAGGTGGACTCATTCACTATACCATCTTAAATAACCAGGTGCATCGGCGCTCTCTGGGCAAGTACACAGATTTCAAGATGTTCTCCGATGAGATGCTGCTCTCCCTTGCTCGAAAAGTAAGACACAGACAATATTATGTTGGCTTGACAACCTTCTAGAGTCTACACCTTCTAGAGCTTGTAAGCTACATCCACCAAACATGGTGCAGACCTTCAGAATGTTCTGGAATAGTGTGCTATATCTTTTCTAACTGACTGGACTTCCGGTTTTTACACAACAGACGATCAAAAAATAGAAAAAAATTCCATAGACATACATTGACGGAATGTTCTAATGTGCTAACGGAATGTTTGTGAATTCAAACTCCAACTGTCAAAAATTCAAATGCAAACAAACCCACAAAAGGCCTTTGATCTGTGTTAAGTTGCTCTCTGTCTTGACAAATTTTATCTAACTAGTTTTTGCTTGTAGTCTTATTTCACTGTTAGATGCTTTAGAAACTGGGAGGTCTTTTACTAATGGCTTTAGATTGTGTTAGAATGGCTCTTGCAGAACAAATCATGAAAGATTTTCTGGGGTGTACTCACTAAGCAGTTGCGCCACTTTTTCCCATGGTCTTTATTCACAAACCATCGCTAATCCGGGTTAACCAGGAGCTTAATATGCTGAAATAGCACGGTGTCCTATTTAAATAGTCATTGTAACTATTTACAGTGCATCCGGAAAGTATTCACAGCGCTTCACTTTTTCCACATTTTATGTTACAGCCTTATTCCAAAATGGATTACTTTCCTCAAAATTCTACAAACAATACCCCATAATGTCAACGTGAAAGAAGTTTGTTTGAAATCTTTGCAAATTTATTAAAAATAAAAAAATGAAAAAAATCACATGTACATAAGTATTCACAGTCTTTGCCATGACACTCAAAATTGAGCTCAGGTGCATCCTGTTTCCACTGATCATCCTTGAGATGTTTATACAACTTGATTGGAGTCCACCTGTGGTAAATTCAGTTGATTGGACATGATTTGGAAAGGCACACACCTGTCTATATAAGGTCCCACAGTTAACAGTGCATGTCAGAGCACAAACCAAGCCATGAAATCTAAGGAGTTGTCTGTAGACCTCCGAGATAGGATTGTATCAAGGCACAGATCTGGGGAAGGGTACAGAAATATTTCTGCAGCTTTGAAGGTCCCAATGAGCACAGTGGCCTCCATCATCCGTAAATGGAAGAAGTTTAGAACCACCAAGACTCTTCCTAGAGCTGGCCGCCTGGCCAAACTGAGCGATCAGGGGAGAAGGGCCTTAGTCAGGGAGGTGACCAAGAACCCGATGGTCACTCTGACAGAGCTCCAGCATTTCTCTGTGGAGAGAGGAGAATCTTCCAGAAGAACAACCATCTCTGCAGCACTCCACCAATCAGGCCTGTATGGTAGAGTGGCCAGACGGAAGCCACTCCTCAGTAAAAGGCACATGACAGCCCATCTGGAGTTTGCCAAAAGGCACCTGAAGGACTCCCAGACCATGAGAAACATTGATTGAACTTTGGCCTAAATGGCAAGCGTCATGTCTGGAGGAAACCAGGCACCGCTCATCACCTGGCCAATACCATCCCTACAGTGAAGCATGGTGGTGGCAGCATCATGCTGTGGGGATGTTTTTCAGCGGCAGGAACTGGGAAACTAGTCAGGATCGAGGGAAAGATGAATGCAGCAATGTACAGAGACATCCTTGATGAAAACCTGCTCCAGAGCACTCTGGACCTCAGACTGGGGTGAAGGTTCATCTTCCAACAGGACAACGACCCTAAACACACAGCCAAGATAACAAAGGAGTGGCTCCGGGACAACTCTGTGAATGTCCTTGAGTGGCCCAGCCAGAGCCCAGACTTGAAACCGATTGAACATCTCTGGAGAGATCTGAAAATGGCTGTGCACCGACGCTCCCCATCCAACCTGATGGAGCTTGAGGGGGGGGGTTAAAAATAAACTTGCAAAGATTTCAAACTTCTTTCACGTTGTCATTATGGGGTATTGTTTGTAGAATTGAGGAAAATAATGAATTTAATCCATTTTGGAATAAGGCTGTAACTAAACAATGTAGAAAAAGTGAAGCGCTGTGAATAATTTCCGGATGCACTGTACAGTGCAAACATGGGTCCTTTCTATGTAAAGTAGGCATATTGTAGTATGTTTCATACTAATCCTAATGTGCATCGTCACAGTGTAATATGCCAGTTTATGTATATTTACTGACAGTGGAAAAAGTATATAGTTCCTATTACTTCAGGATATTTAATGATTGATTGGACATATTGCTCATTTATTTAATGTATCTTTTGTTATTTCTGTCCTGTCTCCACCAGGTAAAATTACCTGATGTGGAATTTTATATTAATGTTGGTGACTGGCCAATGGAGAATAGGAAAGTGAATGACAAACCAGTACCAGTTATCTCATGGTGTGGGTCCACAGAAACGCGGGACATCATTCTTCCCACCTATGACATCACACACTCAACCTTAGAGGCAATGAGAGGTGTAACAAATGACCTGCTCTCAGTCCAGGGGAACACAGGTGCTGCTTTGAAGTTCATGTCAAGATTATATAGTGTAAAATGTTAGTTTACCGGAACTCTTATGTCTCACTCCCTTATTTGTTTTCCAGGTCCTGTGTGGTCGAATAAACTGGGCAAGGCATTCTTCAGAGGCAGAGACAGTCGAGAAGAGCGCTTGCAGCTGGTAACCATGTCTCAAGAAAATCCTGAATTGCTTGATGCAGGAATAACGGCGTTCTTTTTCTTTCGTGAACGGGAGAAGGATCTTGGTAAATCTCCGCTGGTTGGTTTCTTTGACTTCTTTAAGGTAAGGAGGGCAGGTAAGGGCCCTAATTATTATTATTTGAAAAAAGCTTTAACGGATAGTTCACCCTAATATAAATATTCTTTCACCTTTTGTCCAACTTCATTCAACATTCATTTTTATAGTATAGAAAAATGATGCACTGAAAGAGAATGATGACTGAGGCTAATATTCTGCCCAACCTCTCAAAGTCATATAGTTGTGTAATTGATTCAGAATATTCATTTTTGGTGTACTATCCCTGTAAATGTATAGTTAAATATTAGTTTTTATTTTAAATGTATATTCTATAGTAAGTCTAGTTTCAGTTTGATTGATACTCCCCAATTGGATCTACTTGGCTTGTAAAGGTGCTTAACTGGTAGTTTTTCTGTCCAGCTCATTTTGCTCAAAGTGTTTTTATTCATAGTTTGCTAATCCAGTCAGCCTTTTGTTTCTATTGAGATTTCGTTTTGACAACTCTACTTAAAAACAATGCATTAAGTATGGTGATGCAGTAAATTTTACTTCTCACAATCTCTTTAGTACAAATACCAGGTGAACGTGGATGGAACAGTAGCTGCTTACAGGTTTCCTTACTTGATGCTGGGCAACAGCTTGGTCCTAAAACAGGATTCACCATACTATGAACACTTTTACACACATCTGAAACCAGGTGTACACTACATACCTGTGAAGAGGAACCTTTCTGACCTTATTGAGAAGATTAAATGGGCAAAGGTACAAAGCCTTACACCAGCCTCAATTTTGAAGTTCATAAACTAACTAAAAACATAAATAAAAATTTGACAGGGCAACAATAACAAAATCTCCCATTTATTGGTGCTTTCAGCATATACACCTATATAACTCCACCTTCATGGTTTAATGTACACAGAGCAATGATGCAGAGGTAGAGAGCATCGCTAAGAGAGGACAGTCACTGGTGAGAGATCTACTTCAGCCTCACAGACTCTACTGCTACTACTACTCAGTATTTCAGGTAAGAATTTCACTTACAATTAAACAATTACGGCTGAATGATTGATTGAGGTTAACAACATACAGTGGCTCCATAAAGTATTTGAACACTTAAGCTACACTTAAATATATGAATTGCATTAAATAACAAAATATCAAACCTAGTGCAAACAAATGATGCTAGACCTTTTCTTGGAACTAACAGTCTTTTTTTTTTTTTTTTTTTTTTTTTTTTTTTTTTTTCTTTCTGTTACTACCATGTTTTCAGTATGCCTGTTCTATTAAAGAAATTTTGGAATCGATTCCAATTTCTGGTTTCGAAATTGGTGGAGTCATTACCAAGAGTTCCAATCAATATTGATTCCAGACTAATTTTCAATGCCAGACAATAGATTAAAAAAAAAAACAAAACAAAACAGGAAGTGAAGTTTAATCTCTTAAACAGTGCAGTATAAATGTTCTTAGCATTTTTTAATGATACCATGAATGACAAAAGATCTTGATGTTTTCTATTTATAGGTCTATTTTAAAAATAGATATTGGCCTGTGTACACATCCCAATTTACAATGCTTCAATCCCATAGGATGAATGAGCAACTACTGCAAATAATGTTAAAAGCAACATTGTCTAGTGAAAGTGCCTCAGCATTTGTTCTTGTTTAAAGAGATGTTTGTACTCGTGTGCGATTGTCCACTACCTTTTGTCTCCGAATAAAATGTCCCAACAATACACTAGTTTTATTTATTAAAAAAAAACAGTGGTTCTTGTTAAACTGGCTAATTTCATGCAATGTAAAAGTATTTAAATGTAGTTTTATTTCCTAGAATATTTTTAATGTAAAAATTTTGTAAAATGTAGGCTGATGAGAAAAATTAGTACAAAAGTTTACTGATATAAAATCGGGAGACAACTTGATCCTCATCTGCCATCTTCTGGTTGTAGACAGGTGTTAAAAATGAGCTTTGCGGCAAACTTGCTGCAAATTGTCCGTTGTCGCCAAAGGTTTGCTGTAGGTTTACCACTAGCGGTGAAGAGCTGCAAACTTCTGGCGAATCGGATTTGTGGCGAATCACAAGCTCATTTGCATGTGAAAATAATTTGTGGCAAGTTTGCGGCTAGTTTATATTTTTTGTAAAGGTTCTCACGCCATTGCGCTTATGTGACCGATGCGTCTACGCTGGCAGGAAGAGTTTTTTTTTTTTTTTTTTTTTTTTTTTAAATGCATTTAGACTAGTATATTGTGTCATCTTACTTGAACCTCATAATCAGCTGTCTGTGTTTGATGACATTGCAGGGCGTTCCAAATGAACAAATTTTGTCAAGTGAAGTGAACTTCAACAGATACCCCATGCTCAGTGAGTAGGGAGCAGTGAACACTGTCTAGGGTGTACCTGTAGATTGGAATGCACCTAAATAGTTAAAATCCTGACCCAAAACTTGTCAGCGCACCCACCTTTCCTCTCCTCAGCTGATTCAACACTACTGAGCAACAGTTAGTTGACAGGGTGTTCCAATGTTAGTGGCTCTGCTGGGTAAAGAGCTCCCAATTGATAGCCTTCAATTGAAATACTCAGTCACAGATGTGTTACATCCTTAGTTCTGGGTAACCTTTAGTCATTAAACAATCTTGTGCTTTTAAAGGGATAGGAAACCCAAAAATGAAAATTCAGGCATGAGCTACAATCCCATGAAGCATTGAGAATGATGTAATTAAATAAAAAAAACTATGGGAAAATATTGATTAAAAGTATAGAAACGATATATTTTACTTTATTGCAAAATATTCCGACGTGTACAAATATACAGTATAAGTAGTTTGAGGTTGAAGGGGGACCGTCTCAGTTGCGTCATTCACAGTGCGTCATGGGAGTGGGTAGGGATGCCGCGATTTTATATGGTTTCAGTATTAACCACGATAAAAAATGTCACGGTTAGTTTAACCACAAGGATTAAGAATGTACGCTTAACGTGACTTTTTTTTTTTGCACGTGGCAAAAATATGATATAAATATATAATATAAGAGTTTTTAGGTGTAAGCCTATCTCTTTTGCTTGTGCCTGGGTGGTTAGAACTGTTGGTACTATGGTTACAGACGGTGTCCGCATGGTACTTGGTCAGGTGTTGCAAACTGAACGTGAACTTTCAATTTACGTGACACTGGGATCTTAAATCGGCTGTTTGAGTCATTTGAATGACAGAGTTACTGAAGATGACGGATGTAACACATGCAGTCAGACATCTTATAAAGGTACACTTCCTACTATTGGAAGATGATTGTTCACTAGTCATCTAAAAACCAACTAGTAAGTTTCATATTTTTACCTGTCGTGCTTTTAAAGTGATGAATTAAAAGATGCTATTTTTTGTAGTGTTTAAGCGTGCTGACAGCGCACGGTGCATTTGTGTGTAGTTACTATCAGCGTGGTGAACTTTGAGAAGTTGCTTTTTAAATCATCCTCATTATTTTTAAGCATTGCTTGTGTACAAATTCTCCACATTCAACAATAAATGTCAATTTTAGTCAGCATTATTGGACTTAAAATAGGCTGCTTTAAGCTATGTTCCCATTACTATGCATAGTCCATGGGTTTGTTTGTGAGATGTTGTGGACAGATTAAAGGACTGTATTTTTATGGAGTCTGTTGCAATTCTTTGGCAATTAAGCTGGCACCACACTAACAGATCGATTTTGGCCCTTTGACACATGCTGACTGTTTTGCTGAGATCTCGCTCTCTTCAGTCAGAGGTATGACACGCTTGCTGAATAAGAATGGTGGAGGGGTGACAGACATACCAACCAGTGTTGCCAGTTCTCAAAAGAGAAACAAGCGACCTGGTCTGAAAAAACAAGCCCAAAACAAGCGACATGCCACACCAAAACAAGTGAAAATAAGCGACCCCCAATTTATTTTCTCTTTTTGTGGGGGGCTGGATTATGAAGGGTCTTGTGGTCTTAATCATTGATCATTCCCATTGTCATGGAAAACCTAAAAATATCAGGGAATATTGAAATATAATAAGTCGATAATGAATAATATTCTAAATATTTCATGAGCTTGAAATTGCTTCTGTTGAGTACAACTTGCTAATCCATAATGATGTCTCATTGTCACTGAATCGTTCTAGTGGGTCCGTTATTTTGAATGAGGAAAAGACATGAAAATACATAGGTCAAAAAGGGTGGGAACCCTGACTTTAACTGTCATAAACGTGCTGAAATTGAATGATCACAAACTAAGGCTTGAATAAATTATTTTAATTACAGGTCTGATTCTCTGCCGAACTCCGGTCAAGTCAAATCTGTATTAATGTATCGTATCTAATTAACCAAGCAGCGACTCTGAAACAATGGAGAAATTAACTTCTAACTCTAATATTTTCCATGTATATGTCTCTTTTTGTCATTATTGCCGTGATCGAGGAAATTAACTGGGCCGCCCTGTCACTCACCTGTCCAGTTTCAGATGAAAAGCACGTATACTCACGTGTTTGCGAGACCGCGAGTGCGGAATTCCGCCACTGCACATGTCAGATGACTCATCCACTGGCCATGTGTCTGACACCACTGATGTAGAGTGTGGCAAGAACAGTAGATGAGGCTGTTTGGCAGCTGCTATTAGTGGTGGATCGCAGTTTATTGTGCTCTGGAAGCCCAAGCTTCAGCAAGCCCCAAAACATGACTGTACTGTGGAAACTTGATGAAAAAACAAGCCCAAAGTCGCTTATAATAAGTGGACACGGCAACAATGATACCAACTCAGTGCAACTCTCTCTCTCTGATTCCCTGTCAAAATAACAACAGGAGTACCCTGAGCGCATAAACAATTGTAAAAGTGGGATTTAGGAAGCAATTCATACCTTGTGAAAGTGTAATTTTGTAATTACCCCCTTAAGGTTTGCTGTAGAACATGTATGTCCATTTGCAGCTTTCAGTGAGAAAAGAAATTACGTTCAATAAAAACAGACTGTTGTGCATCTGCTTTCTAATTTCATTAGTAATTTTAGTGCGGAAAAATGCTTGGTGACAGAATCACTATGGATTACAATCAGCATTTGTGATATGCAGCTGACTGCAATCGCAGATGAAAGCGTTCAGATCAGCTTGATGCCTTGTCAGTTCTTCAGTAAAAGAAGAAGCTCATTGGTCACTTGATGAGAACACAAGAGCCCGCCCCAGTGGTAGAACGATTTTTTTAGTTGATATTGGATTCTTTTTTTCCATTGCTGGAACCATTAACTCAGCAGGGAGTCAAGACGGTCAAGTGATTAACGACCTCCCACTGAGAGACGCTAATGCTTGCTTAGTCTCCTTCCGCCTGGCTGGTGATAATGTTAATTCCTCTTTAGTTGATGGAAATAAAACAATCAATATTTTAATCTACATTTTTAATTGCCTTCACAATTGATTATTAGTCAAGGTACCAACAGCATGTGTGTCATGTCCTTTTACAGACCTATGCAAATCGTCAGACAACTCAACCTGTCGTTCATCCTGATATGGAAATAGTGCTTCAGCCATCTGATCACACTGCACTGTGTAACTGTGAGAGAAGATCAGTTGACAAGCAACATCAACAGAAGAAGGATGAGCTTTGACAGAGTCAGCAAAAAAGCAATGACAACCCTTCACAGCTCCTCTTCCACCAAAGATTTACTGAAACTAGTTAAGAGTTACAGAAATGCACATGAAAGAAATGGAAACTAGTTTACGAAAATCATTCCAAAAATGACATGGAGCATTTGTTTGTGGTTATATACTTTAAATGTGTGTATACTTTTGAAGAAAAAGATTTATAGGCTTAATGAGTGTGCCTAGCATGAGCGTTAAACTTTGCATTAGGACATTAATCTCACTAATTAGTTTTGATAAGATTTTATTTTCCATTTTTAATACTACGGTTAATTTTGCAGATGAGATACTGAAGACTTCACCTACTTATTTTTTACAGAACTTTGAGTGAATTGAACCAGTGTTTTTTGAAAATTTCTCCTTGATCTTGCTGGACTGTATCTACATGAATGGCATGGTTGATATATATTCTATATGTGAGCCACTCTGATGCTCAGACAAGTATTGTGATCTGAGTACTGAAGTTTACAGTACTTTCAATTACCAAGCTCACTACAAAACTAAATGATAAAGCGAAGAGGAGTTGGACAAAGATCTTTGATCAGAAGAAAAAATTATACATTGCAAATAAAAAAAATATCTGCACATTGCCATTGTTGCTATCTTGCTCAGTCTACACTATAATATTATGTACCAATAATATTAAACATAGTTGTCACAGAACTCATTAAAAAAATGTGTCTGAGTGAAAATCATTTAAGTTGCCTTAAATTTGCAGATGTTCCTTTGCTTCCCATGTTCATTTGTGCCAAACAGCTGTTCTTGAGAGGTTTGCAAGTGACTGTGATCTTTCATTTGCCAACTTAAGGATTTCTGAAAACCATTAAAGCTATTGTTTTTTTTAATAAATTGTCCCTTTAATCAAGTTTGTGTGCTGCTTGATGTGTTTTGCGTTGTGTTTTTTTGCATTTGTTGTAGTAATATTTTCTATGTCTAAATCTATGTAGAATAAATTCGCCACTGAGTATTTTTTTTTGTCTTATATTCTGGTAAAAATATCTTTAAACCAGAAAAAAAAAAAAAAGAAAGAATTGAGAAGCAGAATGGCATGAGTATATTAGATCTTGTTTTCTGAGAAATCTAACAAAATTTGTTGGGATTTATGCTTAAAACAAGAAAAAAACTATATGCCAATCACAAAGGATTCCACTGTTATCCTACAAGGATTTTTTTTTTTGACCACAAGAACAGATTTATGAATGTAAATTTAGGATATCCTGGGAGTATCCTGATGCTCAGGTGTTTGTTAACTTACCAATTTACAAACTAGGCAACTACGGACATCAGTGTAATCAAATGCAATTAGAAAGTTGGGGAAGGTATGTTCTAGCTGTTATTCTTAGAGATAGTACATCCCTTTTGCTTACCTGGTTGAAACCTTTCAGTAAAAATTGATTAAATCCAGGAAGAAAGGCATAAATTATACCTCAATAGAGCAAGGATAGCAAAAAAAAAAAAAAAAAAAGGGTTTTGGAAGGTTAAAATGCAAATGGCACATCATTCTCAAGAGGAATGATACCAGCATCCAAAAGCTGCCCAAATTGGTGTTTGAAAAATTGCCATAGCCATTTGATCAGAAATTTGTTAGGCAGTCTACTTTAGCAAGTTTGGTGGCCAACATGTTATCTTGACTATATAAGCATCATAAACTGGCTACTTTTCGGCCCCTTGGCACCATTCCACAAAATACAGTACATGGTTGGTTGGTTGGTGAGTCAAGGTGTGAGCTATGAGAATCAAGACAATGGGTCAGTTCCATTATTTGGTGATGTTCTTCTTCTGGACAGCTAAAGAAAGGCATATATTTTTATTTTTCCCTCTTTTTGGATATTCACTTGTCTGTGTCTTTGCAACAGTGGCATAGCCACAGGGTGTGCAAATGCCACTCAAAGTGGACAGATGTCATTTAAAGTTCAGTTATTGGTTCAGTTGGCTAATGTTCCCATTGAAATGCAAGCAAGTCCAATATGCATCGACCTAATCAATGGTTTGCATCGTCAGACATTGTTATCCTTTATTCATATTGGTTCAATGATTAATGTAACATTAGTATAATTTTTTGTTTGTATTTGCAGTCACTCATAAACCAAGCATCCCTGTGTTCCCTAAATGTACAGAATCTTCAATAAAGTTTTTGAATCTTCTGACTGCTGTTCTTCTGTTCCACAATGCATCAAACATCAATTTCTTATCCAAAATTAAGTTTTTGATCCAGTGAATGAAACCTTGTGTATTTTAATCAATATTCCTATACAGTGCAAATTACCCCTTCATGTACATTTTGTGTCTTCAGCATATTTTGGAAAATAATTATGAATCGTTCCAAAATAATCAAATCGATTTTCGAAATCGAGCTAAAATAGACATTAATGCAATGGTTTTTCGTTACTTTATTGTGCTTCAGTTTATTGCACACCTTGTTTTCCCATGTCACACCCAGAGTCTTGTTTCTGGCTACACCACTGCTTTTACCATGGAAATTTGGAAACACATTAAACTCAACACACTTTGCTATTGGTATACTTTTGTTCTAAAAGCCGAAGCCTCTCCCCTTACCTCCCACTAACGCTCCTCTACGGCTCCTGAGGGACCATATGGGTGAGATGTGAAAAGGTGGGAAACAGAGCATGGAGATTTTTGGAGAGCTTTTCACTGGCTCAAGCCTTGTGTGCCTCCTTTTTCTCCATATAAAGCGACTTCGACTAAACGTCACGATCTGTGCCCCACAATCGGTGCGCATGATACAATCATGTTCAGCAGAGATGAAAGGTATGCTCGCTGGACTCTCATTGTGAAAAATATATGTGCTCAGAAGAGACGCTTGCAGAGGGTGGGAAATAGGACAAGGTGGTCTCTGAGATTGAGTTGCTTGAGGTTTTCACTTGAGCCCTAAAAATGTGTTAGAGTGTGTTGGTGCCTAATCAGTAAATGTCCTTCCAATGAATGAAACTCGACAAGGTTCAAGCTGGAGAAAACCCTGGCATTAAAAACTAAATGTGTTTCGATGGGTAGTGGCTTTCAGCCGCCGGCAACCAAACGCTGAGCACAACTGAACATGGCTATGTGCTTCGGTTCATAAGGTGACCGCCTCTCCTCAGTGCCGCTCTGTCCTCCACCTTACGGTTCGGGACTCAATTTTATGCTCAGAGGTACAATCTCTCCTCGCCAAAGATGCAATAGAGGAACTACTGGTGTGCGAAGCACAGAATGGCTTTTACAGCCATCAATTTTCTGGTCGCCAAATGTGATGGTGGGCTGTGGCCCATACTGGACTTGAGGCACTTGAATTGGATACTTATAAGTCTCCATTCAAGGTAGTTACTCAGAGACAGATTTTGTCTCATGTCCGTCCACTGGACTGGTTGTGTCAAGTGATTGGCAGATGCATATGTGGAGATCCCCTTTGCTACAGGCTATTCTTGAGATTCGCCTTTAAGGGGACTGCATTCCAGTTCAAGGTCCTACTCTTCGGGTTGTCCTTGGCCTTTGCATATCTACGAAATGTGTAGATGCGGTGTTCGGTCCGCTGATGCCGAGCCGCATCCACATTTCCTCAGCGATTGGTTACTGATAGCTCTATCAAAGGTACAAGTGTGCAAGCACAGAAGACCTGTTGCTAGAGCACTGGGGCCTCAAGGACAACTGGACAAAGAGTGTGTGAGCGCCCAGTCAGCCACAAAATGGCACCACAAACTGTGTGGCACATAAATCACCAGAGTGGAGTACAGTCAACATTGAACCTGGGGAGCCGAATTGTCCCCTGGAGCGAGTCGTGTCTCCTACGTGCAAAGCAGGTTCCCGACCACCTGGACAGCAGAGCAGGTTTACTCTAGCATCAGCATGCAACAGGACAGGGGAATAGAGACTCTACCTCAGTCAGCTGGTTAGAGTGGTAGAGCTGTTAATGCTTACCCATGGGAACATCCTTTGAGGTCGGATTTGCTCGCAAACCTGAGGCACGATCTGGTATCCACAGCCAGAGCTGTGGAGGCTGCATGCTGGCCTCTGAACAGGGCTCGTCTGACACAATGGGGTTGTCACAATCATTGTTACACACCATACTACAGGTCAGAGTCCCTTCAAATAGGCAGCTGTATGCCTTTAAGTGGCAACTATGCTGATTGGTGCTCTTCCTGGCAAGAGGACCTAAAGCATTACACTGTGCAGACGATACTATTTATTATACAAGAGCGGTTGGATGCAGGATTCTCTCCATCCACACTCAAAGTATTTGTTGCTGCCATAGCGACCTCTCTTGACAAACTATTTGTTAGCTTTGGAGGCTGCACAAAGGGTTTGGCCATCTCCAACTGTCCCACTTGGTCATGCATGTTATTGTGCTCACATATGAGGCATACAATGCCCCACGGTCATAAAAGCACATTCAAAGAGGAGTATGGCCTCCTCCTGGGCATGGGCAAAGGCCGTGTCTCTAGAAGACATACTGTATGTCCCCTAACACCTTTGCCAGGTTTTATAACTTGCATGTATCTTCCTTCTCTTTCCAGATCTTTTCAGAGTAAGAAGATTGATCACTGACCAATTGATTAGTATTGGTGTTAGAAATTTGGTCTCCTCATTCACAATGGTGAAAGAGAGCATATGTGCCAATATTTCACTACCCTGTCGGCTGGTTTCATGCTAAAAGCCATTGGTTCACTAACCTGTTGACTAGTGTCATGGTAACAAAGCCCATGGCATTCGCTCAGCTTCCCTCATTTCTGCTGACTGAAAATAGGTGTTGAGACAATGCCCCATGACTACTAACTGACGCAGCGTCGAAGTTACCTTCTTGAAAGGGAACATCTCGGTTAATACGTAACCCTGGTTCCCTGAAAGGAGAGAACAAGACGCTGCTTAGCTTCGGCTCAACTACAGATTTTTCGCTGTTATGGACTGAGAGATGTCCTCCTTCCTTAAGTCAAAAAATCCTAATGGTAAGAAGCATGGTTTCGCTAATGGATTTTTCATTACACACACAGTTTTTTAATGTGGTTTTGGGTACTAAAACAATTCGAGTTTCTGCTACATGGCTATTCAGGCTGCTGACATGCTCCAGACATGCTGGGACTTAGTGCTCATGCAAGAGATGCAGGTTTGTATCTGGCCTGTGTCTTTTCCTGATCACCCCCCCTCTCTCCCCCCTAGATCATTTTCTATCTCCTTTCTATTGTTCTGTCAGTAAATTTTAGCATCTGTAATTTCAAGTGCTGCTGCCTTGTATCTTCGACCCAAATGACCACTGTGCTGATATTTAGTACAACAGCATGATAGCCATTATGTGACAATGACCCTGTTTATATGCACTTAAAGTCCCAGTGAATTGCCTTGGCAAACGCAGTTTTCTTTGGTGTGTTGACATATTTCAAACTGAAACATAGACCCTGTTTCCACCTGGTATTAAGATGTGGCTCGGTCCGATCCGACCACATGTGGTAAGGTGAGACACATCACTGTTTACACCTGGTTGTTTCAACGCATCTTCTGTTGTTTAAATGTGTCTTCTGTGACCACAACATGTTTCATGATGACATACATCAGTCACTAGGTCAGTGTGTTGCTGCATGATAATAAACCAGATAATAAACTGAATAAAAGTCAGAGAAGACAAAAGAAGTGTGAAATAAATGGCACGCTGTTTCTCCCTGATGCAGCTGAAATTTAATCTAAGCACAAAATCAACATTTCGAGCAGAATTGTCCATTATTTTAGTGGATTAGTTGTATTAACCTGAGCTGTAGATGTTTGTTCTTCTCATAAGTGTCCCTGTATGTTGATATCAGACACACTGAAGAAGATCTGTGAAGTTCTCATGCTTGTGTATCCGCTTTTTTAATTTTTCTGATCGGACGGTTATTTCCTTTTAAACCACTCTTAACCGGCAAAGTTTTAACTCTTGTTTTAGCGTAGGCAAAGGGTGGTGCTTCGCTGCTGCCAGGACGCATACAGGACAAATTCGCGTTTACACAACAAATGTGATGCGCTCAGACGTACGAATGTGGTTTTTGTGATCCAATCACAAAACGTTTTAGACCCCGTTCAGACCTATATTTAGCGCTGACCAAATGTGATCCGATCACCAAAAATGGATCCTTAATACCAGGTGGAAACGGGTCATAAATTTGTGGCAAGACATGTTGAATGGCTGATCTCTTTTTAAAAAATAGTCAATAGGCTTTAGTTTGCAACATTGCATCCCTGGCAAACACACACACACATTTTATAACCTGGGCCAGTGTTTAACTCAGGAAACGACAGTTTGTTGTCCGTGAAAGATGAATGAGAAACAAGCAAGTAAAAAATCACAATATACCAATGTTTTGAAACCCAATACACTAAATATAAAGATGAAAGAACACTTACTTGTGCTGTACATCCCAAGAACCCTTTGAAAAATGCCTGCATTAAAAATATTAATAAACTCCAGCCAAGTGATCATCCCTATGCCCCATTTCTTTTGAAGACAATTACCCTTCAATGTGAGAATTTCAGAGGGCTGAAAGATGATAATGGTCAATCAGATCTTACTTTTAAGTCTTCCTTACTAGAAATTATGTTCGGAACGACCCTGCGGCATGGGTGGAGCTCCCTTCGAAGTGCCCTGTCAAGGCATTGGCTATGACAGGGGTTGGCAACCTTTTTGACATGGAGTGCCATTTTTAATTGTCCTTGTTAATCGCTGTGCCGATTTCCCCAAATCCGTATGTATGTAATGAATGTATATTTGGACAGTATGTATGTATGTATATACATGTATGTGTGTTCTAAAAGTTTGAGCCTGCTTGTGAAAAAAAAAAACGTAAAAATATTTCGCATTTTTACTATTTAATACAGGGTGGTTTTTTTTATTGATTTTTTTATTACAAATTACATAATCAGCATACCAGTTTGAGTGAAAGTTTTGTGCAAAACCAGATGATCCATGTTATGCCAGCATAATTTGTGAATGTTCCACAGAGCAACTTGAAAACCTAGTTTTTTGTACAAAAGGAGTTAACACTACTAGTGTCACAAATTTGCTTTGGCTATTTGATTAATAACGTAGAAATTGTGTGCAATCTTAAGTATTTCTAAGTCATTTTGTCATAAATTTTTCAAATGCTGAAACTTTGTTTATTTCAGGGTTTCATTTAGACTTTTGAGCCCTCAAAGTTTTTATGTTTGCTCTTTTCTGTTAATAATTGAGAGTCACCGTCATTGTGCTTCAAAATGTGTGTGTGCAGGCTTGAAAATTTCATGCATTAATATCTTCATGCTTACATCAATTGATGTTCAAAAGCAAAAATTAAACATGAAAATGTAGACTGTCAACTGCTCAACCGTGCAGCTTTTTTGTGTGTCTAAAGCTAATAAATATGGGCTAAAAGAAAAACATTTTTAATTTTGATTTCATGGGGTCTTTAAAGCTGAAGCATGTAATTTCTGCGCCACTGTTGCCACCCAGCGGAATTGCAAAAAAAACTTTGTTTTCGAACATCTTTCTGAATACTGAATATCTGAAAAAAGTAACTAGAGGCAACTAGAAATACTTCCCATGTTAGCTTGTTAGCTTTCATTAGTGTCGACTGCTTTGGACAACAAATATGCAAGAAAATTATACAATTTCTAAATGGGGGGGGGGGGGGAACATAATCTTTTGTGTTTACTATTTTTTCCATACTGAGTGGAAACAGGCAGCATAAACAGTCAATTTGAAATGACATGTACGTTGTCCATAGTAAGATTGAAATTTATCTCAATTTAATTAAAAATAAAAATGATAACATAAAACTAAGAAAAAATCTTCCCCTAAGAAGCTTGCTTAACAGCCGTGATCCATTCACTTTCATTGTGTGGAAAAGAGCAGCTTAGATATTCAGCTATAAATAATTCCTGTTATGTCCCACAGATTAATGAAAATTATACATGTTTCCAAAACAGGACAGTGAGTAATTGATGATGGAATTTTTAGGGAGGCCAGCAGGGGGTGCTCACCCTACTGTCTGTGTGCATCCATCACTTTACTGTAAAAAGGCACCGTCTTTCATATGTGATGTTAAATCAAGGTTCTGAATCTCTGTGGTCATTAAAAATCCCAGGGCACTAATCGTTAAGAGTAGGGGTGTAACCCCAAAGGCCAAAAATTTGCCCATTGGCCTCTATCCATCATAGCTTCCTAATAATCCCCTATACATGAATTGGCTACATCACTGCACTCTCCTCTCCACCAATAGCTGGTGGGCGTTCTGGCGCACTATGACTGCTGTCACATCATCCAGATGGATGTTGCACACTGGTGGTGGTTGAGGAGATTCCCCAAATACTATGTAAAGCGCTTTCAGTGCTTGGAAAAGCGCTATATAAATGTAAGGTATTGTTATTCATTTTCATTTTTGGGCAAACTATCCTTTTAACACACTATAGTTTGTGCCCTGGATCAACAAATATTCTTTACTAAATTCACACCACTGGTTTCTAATCATATATGCATAACCACAATAAATCAACAGTAAAATCAAAACAAATTTTTTTATCTTTCATGAAGCCTAGAATGTTGTGTGATGGATGGATAATGAACAGACAGATGGAAGTAGTGGATGGATGGAGAGGAACAGTGTTATGAGCGTAAGGTCATGGCCAAGCTAATGTTGGAAATATAGATTTCCTGCCCACTTCAAGAGACAGACGCATCATTCTTTGTTATGTTCAATAAACATAATTCTGTCTACAGCCTGTATACCCTGTGAACAGTCTGAATGACAAAGCACAGGTCACTATTGGGAGAACAAAATTAATCAAGATTTGTTTTTTAAACTATAAGTGAATCTTACAATTTATAGGCCCATTTCTGAACTGACAGAAATTGGATAGCCTTCTGGCACACATAGTAAAGTTACCCTTGTAAACAGTTAGTCTGTTTCTGAGACAGAGAGTGAATATTAGTTTAAAAAGCCTACACTAGTGTTTCTCAGTCCTTCTGGAGTTCCCCAGCACTGCACATTTTAGGTGTCTCACGATTCTGACACAATTCAGGTCAATGATAACTTAATAATAATCGCTTTAGTGAGGGGTCCAAACCCCTCATGTCCTTGCTTGTCCCCGTCAACAGTCTAACTCATGGCCAACAACAAACAACCGTACTGCAGCCCAAGAAAACTTGATTGATTTGACTGACCTTGATGTTTTAATGTTGCTCATATATTAATGTGACACTATACTGTTTAGGTATGACTCACACATTTTAACATTGATGATCCCTCACAGCACACCCCTTCATGGTTCCGATAGATCCTAGAAGCTTGGAATGTTGCATCAGTAAAAAGCTTAAATTTTCACGATTAGGTGTCATTGCTCATGGTGTTTCTATGGCCACGTATACAATGCAGCTACATATGGTTGTCACTCCCCTTGTTAGTGCTTAATTCCATTTTGTACGTGCACAGTTTGGTAATTTACGGGAGTGACAACTGCATTCTACAACCAAATTATCTCAGGAAAAATCCAGGCAATGACAACCGTATTTACATAAAATTCTTGTTAATGATGTGTTAAGCATGTTTGAGATGTATCTGTCTTCTCCTGGTGCAAAGCACACAAAAACAGAGGTATGTGTCTTTACTCATTAACACTGTATATTCCAGTCTGTCTTTGGAAACAGCGACAAAACACACCGACTCTTTCAATGGCAGTTAACTAAAAATGTCAATGGTGGATAATATTTCTTTGGTCAAAAATAGCGAGCACCAAATGGGTTACCCAGGTTTCATTCATGTTAGTTGTTCACATGTGTGAGTCACTGAGGCGTTGATACAGTATGGTTATCAATTTCGAGAGTAATTACTGCATTCCGTACACACATGGAATTGATAATTTAGTTGACTCACTAGAACATTTAAATGGCAGTCTGATCCCATGAAAGTTCAATGACTATAACAACATTTTTGTAAAATGACATTACGTGGTTCCATGCACGTATCACGGCAGTTCTGAGGTGAAATTTCCTCTGAGTGAGTAACTTGCGCATGCGCTTTAATTCGATTTTGTCTCACCATATAAGGATGGGCTTACCTGGGCTTTCTGTATTCGGAGTCCATGTTCTCGTTCATGTCCACATGATTTTAAGATTAATTGTGATTTATAAAGTGGGATGCATTTAGGAAAAATTTTTAATGTGTAGAGATGTTTTAAAAAATTGTTCGTAGGAACATTTAGGAAATTGTTGTACATTCACATTTTAGATCATTCTACGAATGTCTTTATAAATGAGGCCCCAGTTTGTTAAAAGCGCTCACAAAACTTTTCATTGTGCACCTGGCATTTTTTATGTCACTGATATACCTAGCTTCAAGAACAACAAAGCTGACTTTGTATCAAGAATTTTTGATGCCAAGCATCACCCTCCTGCCGAAAAGCATGAATTGGAACATGATAATTAAAACCATGTTTTGGTGACCCTTTCTTTCTGGTGATGTTACTGTACTTTTACAGGGATGCCAAGATCTGTGTCCAATCCAATTTGCTTTGAGACCACATCGCCCATCATCATGCTTCACCACTGATCTCATCACAGATTTACCTGTGCTACAACGTTTTACTACAAATTACTTCAATTCGTTGTCATTGATGGTAGAGGTTTACCAAGGACTTGCTTCTTGTTCCCCTTAAAGGTATGTTGCAGGTTCATTACAAGTTAAGCTCAATTGACAGCATTTGTGGCATAATGTTGATTACCAAAAAAAAAA
Organism: Myxocyprinus asiaticus; assembly: GCF_019703515.2. Classification (NCBI taxonomy): domain Eukaryota; kingdom Metazoa; phylum Chordata; class Actinopteri; order Cypriniformes; family Catostomidae; genus Myxocyprinus; species Myxocyprinus asiaticus. The sequence goes on from NC_059383.1 coordinate 12,000,444, forward strand.
TATTTTGACTTGTTCCTCCTTTTCTTTAAAAAAGCAAAAATCGAGGTTACAGTGATTCACTTACAATGGAAGTAAATGGGGACAATGGAAGTGAATGGGGCCAATTTTTGGAGAGTTTAAACAGAAATGTGAAGCTTATAATTTTATAAAAAGCACTTACATTCATTCTTCTGTTAAAACTTGTGTATTATTTGAGCTGTAAAGTTGTTTAAATTGTCATTTTTACAGTCGTTTTAGGGTTTGTTGACATTACATCGTCATGGTAATGAAGTTGTAAAATTGGCTATAACTTTTCACAGAAAAGGTTAGTAAGTGATTTTATCACACTAAAATCATGTTTACACGCATATCCTTTGTGTTGTGGCTATACTTTTGAAACAGTGAGTAATTTAACTTGAAAAATTGGCCCCATTCACTTCCATTGTAAGTGCCTTACTGTAACCTCGATTTTTGCTTTTTTTTAAGAAAAGGAGGAATGAGTCAAAATTAATTTTTGTGGTAATCAACATTGTCACAAATGCTGTCGATTGAGCTAAACTTGTACTGAACATGGAACATTCCTTTAAATGACTCCCTAAAGCTTTGGAAATGTCAGAGAATGTATTTCATCACATATTTCACCCATTTGTCCTTGTTAATGACATTGTCTTGGAAACAGTTCATTTCACATTTAAAAAAGAAAATCTTTTGCGAACAAAACCGCTACACATATATCTCAGTTAGCAAACTTGTGAGGCACGCCCTTACAAAAACTGAGAGTTCACTGCAAATTTGCCACAAACTTGCCGCAAATTTGCTTCACATGCAAATGAGCTTTGCGGCAAATTGTCCATTGTTGCCAAAGGTTTGCTGGAGGTTCACCGCTACCAGTGAAGAGCTGCGAACTTCTGGCAAACATTTGCTGCGAAACATTTGCTTCATATGCATGTGAAAATAACAAGTGGCAAGTCTGCGGCTAGTTTAGATTTTTTGTAAGGGAGATCACCCCCCAAAAGAGGCTGGCTGACTGCCAACACTGCCTTGCTCCTTTACTCAATCCAGGTAAAATGATTTGACAGAATCAAAACTATCTAAACAACACTATCTGCAAGCAAACTCAGCCCTTCAAACATGCACCTGTTTTCTACCAGATGTCACTACCTCCACAATACTAACCTGGGTTTCTGTGGTTACTTTTGATTGTTTGCACAATGGTTACCCATCTCTACATTTGTATACGAAGAAGTGTTTGTTTTTGTGAAGTCTTGCTTCTGTTACCCATATTAGCATATCTAAGCAGTCTCTACCAATGTTCCTAGTGGTTTTTCTTTTTGTATTACTTGCCTCTGTTCTTTGCTTGTGGCTTTTGGATTGCGAATTGGAGTTGTTGTGATTTTTGGATTGTGACTGGATGCTAATGCTAAAATACCTAATTTTAAGATTTTATTTTGTCCATTAAAACTTTATATTATTTTTGAGTTTGTAATTATTTCAAACAATCTGTTTCTAATAATAACATGCAACAGAGCCATTCAGTTATGCCATCAATTTATAGGCTAACCTGTAAGGCTAACTCAAAAGGCTAACTGTACACATAATACTCAGACCAGCTGGCACCAACAATCATCCATGCGATTTTCAAATCAGCCAATTGTGTGGCAGCAGTGCATAAAATTAGGCAGATATGGGTCAGGAGCTTCAGTTAATGTTTACATCAACCATCAGAATGGGGAAAAATGTGATCTCAGTGATTTGGACCGTGGCATGATTATTGGTGCCAGATGGGCTGGATTGAGTATTTCTGTAACTGCTGATCTCCTGGGATTTTCACACACAACAGTCTCTAGAATTTACTCAGAATGGTGCCAAAAACAAAAAACATCCAGTGAGCGGCAGTTCTGTGGATGGAAACGCCTTGTTGATGAGAGAGGTCAACAGAGAATGGCCAAACTGGTTCGAACTGACAAAGTCTACGGTAACTCAGATAACCGCTTTGTACAATTGTGGTGAGAAGAATATCATCTCAGAATGCTATTCTGAGATGTGGGTTGGCGCTGTTTTGGCAGCACGAGGGGGACCTACACAATATTAGGCAGGTGGTATTTTAATCTTGTGGCTGATTGGTGTATAAGGAACCTCCAAAAACAGCCTAGTCCTTCAAGAGCAAGGATAATTAGAGACTTGCCAATTTGCCAACAGATGCTTCAGCAAATAATCCAGCACTTTGAGAACAATGTTCTCCAAAGACAAATTGGAAGGATTTTGGGCATTTCACCCTCTACAGTGCACAATATAGTTAAAAGATTCAAGGAATCTGGTCAAATCTCTGTGCATAAAGGGCAAGACGAAAACCACTTCTGAATGCACGTGATCTCCGATCCCTCAGACATCACTGTCTCAAAAACGTCATTCATCTGTAATAGATATCATGAATATGGGTTTGGGATTGTGTGTGAACACCACTCGCCACAGCATCCACAGATGCAAGTTAAGACTTTGCTATGCAAATCAGAAGCCCTACATCAACACTGTCCAGAAGCACTGCCGACTCTCTGGGCTCGGTCTTATCTTAGATGGAAAGTACAACAGTAAGGGTACCATTAATGCAGACAGGTAAAGTATGAACAAATTTTGGAGCAACGTATACTGCCATCCAGCACCGTCTTTTCCAGGGACGTCCCTGCATTTTCCTGCAGGACAACTTCAAACCACATACTGCCAGATTACAAGTGCATGGCTGTGTAAGCAGAGAGTGTGGGTGCTATATTGGCCTGCCTGCAGTCTTGACCTGTCTCCAATTGAGAATGTGTGGCACATTATGAAGCACATTAGATGGCAATGAAGACCCCGTACAATTGTGCAGCTGAAGACCTGCATAATGGATGAATGGGGGAAAATTCCACTTTCTAAACTTAACAAACTTGTGTCTTCAGTGCATAAATGCTTAATAAGTGTTATTAGAAGAAATGGCGATGTTACACAGTGGTAAACACTCGACTTTCCCACCTTTTTTGGAGCGTGTTGCAATCATCTGATTTGAAATTACTGTATATATATATATATATATATATATATATATATATATATATATATATATAAATGAAATTCACAAGATAAAACATAATAGAATGTTTAGTTGTAGTGCTTTCAATATAGCAAAGGGTGAATATAATTTACAAATCACTCCTTTTTGTTTTAGCATTTTTCATACTGTCCCAATTTTTTCGGAATTGGGTTTATACATGAAATTTCTCCACTTGGCAATCGTACTTTTTTTAAACAATAGTTGATTCACTGTTGTACTATAGACTTTGAAATGCAAAGAGAGGCTTTTACGCATGTTTTATCTTATTCTGACCTTTACAACTAGAACGCCAGCTATTTACAAAATATGCATCATCAAGCGGAATGGTTCTGAGCACGGTGAGTTACAGTCCCATTAGCATTTTAATTAGAACACAGTTTGGTGTGGTATGGTTGCAAACCGTTCCCCACACGGATATCTCAGCTCAGTTTGCTAACCATACTCAGGGCAGGAGACTCACTATTGCTCACTTGTTAGTTGTTGCTACGGTACCTCCTGATTTTGCAGCACCACAATGAAAAAAGAAACAGTAACCTGTCAATGAGCTCAGATACAGAGCAGCTCGATTTAGCAAGAGTAAGCGTTTGGCCTGATGATAAAATGTAAAAAATGTAAAAATAGATCTCCTGCTTTTTGCATGCTTTTTTATTACTTATTTTGGCTTATGAGATAATGCTTTCAACTACCAATAAGACTGTTGTACTCACGGCTCTATTCAAGATCCTGTTTACATTCATCCCACAGAGTCCCACAGATTTCCTCCCAAAATCAGCTCCATTAATACATTAAAAGTCTGTAAATCCTACCTTGACCTGATAATTGGGTTGTTCACCTATTGATTTTTTCTCTTACCTCTTTTTCTCCCTCCATCCCCCACTCTTTTTCAGAGTGCAGGTCTTTAGGTCTTTGGACTTTGGCACTCTTGGTTGCCTTATTTCCACATCCTTAATGAAAAGTACAGGCAACCTTAATGATAATTCTGTATCATAGGGACATCAACCTGTTCAACTTGGGTGGTCCTCATCTCTTTTGATTCCGCAGACAAAATACTAACAGTGCTGGGTAGTAATGTATTAAATTTAATCTGGATTATGAAATCAGATGACAAAAATGGAGTAATTGTTATTGGATTACATTTAAAATACTCATAATTGGACTACAGATACTTTTTTTTATAGATAACATGATTACAAATTAACAATGCAACTGCAGTAAATTGTTAATAATTTATTGATCATCCTAATCATTCTCTTTTTACAATCTTTTACATTTTTCATTCTAAATCAGCATACCAATAACATTTTTGGAAGAGAGGGTGTAATGGCGATCTGAGCAATTTTCCGTTCCGTTCCACAAGGGTGTTTCACAAAGGATTTGATGCGTGAATCCATAACTTGTCTTGTAAAAGTTTACTTTTTCTTTGTCTTGTTACATTACAAGAGAAATCAAACTCAAAAACTTCTTTACACTTATTCACATTCTAAAAACATGAATTCTAACCTTTTTTCCACGGTCAAAAGACTGTCTAGCCACAACCCTTCCTTGTTCCTTATTCTTCTTCATAATTGTTACGCATACGTAACACGTATAACACTAGTCAGTCACGTGATACAATGCAAATAACATAAAATATACATTTATCAAAAAATATAATCACTCTTAATATAAGGAAAAAATATTACCAATTTCTTAATGTTGTTTATGGCTCTAACACTCCGGCCCCTAATTGTCTATGCCAAAAGCATAACAATTATCTTGTTCAAATATCTGAATAGAGTCATAACAATAATTCCTTTTCTTTTAAACAGTTCTTTTAGAAAATTCAAATTTTCTATGAAATTTCTATTCTAAGTCTTTATGTAAAGTTCTTATCCTTCTTCTGCTTCTTGCAATAAGCAGAGATTTTGTCTGATCACAAGCATGTCGAACAATACCAGAAGCATCTGGTGTGGTCTTGAGGATTCTTCCCATAATCCAATAATTTCTTGGGCCAGAATTATCCACAATGAGAACAATGTCTGTATCACAGGGACATCAACCTGTTCAGCTTGGGTGGTCTAACTGTACCAGGTTTCTTTTCAATTTCTGCCACTTATGTCATTCCTGCAGTAGCGGCAGATATTCCTTAGTCCATCTAAACCAAAAGAGGTCTGCTATGTATTGAATTTGCATCCATCTTCTACGTGAATAACAGTCCTCCTTCACAAAAACTCCTAGTGGCATGACTGGTTGTTTTTTCATCAGCAGAAGATGATTCGGAGTCAGAGCCTCCAAGTCATTTGGGTCATCTGATGCTTTAGTAATCGGTCTGTCATTTATAATGGCTTCAACTTCACACAAAAGTGTGTGAAGCCCCTCATCATCTAATATCTGTTGATTCAATACAGAATTAAAAATCTTTCTAACTGTGCGGATTTGTCTTTCCCACACTCCTCCTTGATGTGATGCTGCTAGAGTATTGAAGATCCATTTGATTCCATTTTGGACAAGAACTTCAGCTATTTGGACTGATTTAATTCTTGAATAGCTTCTTTAAGCTCTCTTTCAACACCAATGAAGTTCGTACCATTCTCTGATCTAATTGTAGACACCTGCCCTCTTCTGCAGATGAAACGTCGTATGGCATTTATGCATGATGAGGTATCGAGACTGATGGCCACCTCTATATGAACTGGTCTTATAGTCAGACATGTAAACAACACTCCATACCTCTTCACAATGCTGCGTCCTCATTTTATTAAGAAGGGACCAAAATAATCCACACCTGTATGTGTAAAGGGAGGATTATCTGGCAACAGACAATCTCTCGGTAGATCTGCCATTTTCTGTTCATTGACTTTTAATCTTCTACACACTGTGCATTTAGAAATCAGCTTCCGTATGGCTGTACTGTGTTGGGCCTCATGTATTCAGATAGAAGACAAAGGCAGGCCTAACACAGTCATAAAAACCTAACTCAAGCCCCCACATACTAGGTCGTAAATCTTACTGATAAAAATCGCACCAAAATCAAACAAAGGGTGTCCAAAACAGACTACAAATCCCATGAAGCCTTGCTCACTAAAGGATCGAACTCTCAACTCCTATTGGATGAGGCACACAACAGAACGTCCCTCAAACCATGACATCATCAGGAGTAGAAATACCTCTGAAATGCTTCCGGGATTTGCTTCCAGCAACTTTGTTTGCAGTGTGTAGACGCAGCTCATCGCTGCTCTCAGGTGTAGCCTCGTGGCACAAGGAAGTCACGTCCGACTTGAAACTGTGGCCATACAATCTCCATCTCGCTGGACAAGTTGAGATTACTCTGTGTTCAACCAAACACTCTAACGGATCCAAAGGAGACTGCCGAGCAATCCGCATCTTCATCCGTTTGCCTGCAGAAGTGAAGAGATTAAAGAAGATTCCATCTTCAATCAAGTCGACATTTCTGAGTTCTCCGCCATCCCGCCGAGAATCAGCAGCTGTGCCCGCCAACAGATCGAGGAAAAGGCCTCCCGTCATCACCCGAGCCTCAAGGAATGGGTCGGAGTTAAAGGACGGATGAACACACATTCTGCATCCTCATGTGATTCAAGTAAGAGGTTTACGTCTGGGCAGAGATAGAATATTATAGTGTGTTATTCTTGTGTTTCAAGGTTTTTGCTTGTACAGTTTATGGACCGCCATGTCCGCTCATTATTAATACTCAGGGTATTAATTATCACGAATTTGTTTGCTGTATTGTGGTCCAACCAAATTGGACTGTTGTGCATTTTCACTATCGCAGGTGAGACCGGCAAACTGAGTTTATCCATTAAAGAGTCAAAGAACGCGGGACTTTTACGAGCCGTCCACCGCATCTCTGAGCGATAAACTAACAGCTGCTTTCTCTCCCACGAGCGCGAAACCGGCTTTAGGGCCATCACTTTATTCTCTCTCTCTCTCTCTCATACTAACCACACACACACACACACACACCTAATGTGTTATAGAATTATTTTGATTTCCATATTTAATCATATCACTGTTTAGTTTGTAGTTGTAAGTCGGAAGTTTATTGACTGCATTGTATTAATTATTAATTGATATTACTGCATAAATAAACTTTGTTTATATTACAAAGAGAAGTGTTTTGGTTTGTTTTGCATATGCCTGTGTCATGCTGACGGGATGTCAGTGCTCGGATTCAAGCCTTCATTCATTGTTTTTTTTCCCGAAAATCGATATTCTTCGGATGTCGATTTTCCTAAGAAAACAATCTAATATTGAGACTGTTATACTATCTGGTTATTAGTCCCTGATTCCAGGGTGGTGCCCCGTCAATGTTAATCCTTATTAATGCTCTATTGATTTTAATAATTAATAATTGTCTTTGATAATTATTAATTATGGCTAATAACCAAACTCACTCCTAAACGTAGCGCACTACATTTACTGGAGCACCATATGAGGTTTTAATGAATTAGATTCAATTAATTAATTTAAATATGAATTAATAACTAAAGAAATAATTATTAATTATTTCTGATAGTAACACTGATCTAAACAACCAGTAAAGCCCTACAACTGGCAGCTGCAACCCAAAATTTGTTTAATAGTTTTTCAAGGATTTGATTTCTGCCACTATGGCCTGTGTTTTTAGGTATATCCTTCAGAATCAAGGAAGTTACATGCTGCTTTTCATCAAGAATTCCTGGATGCTTAGCAGATTCTGGCATTGCGGACTGAATTAAATGATCACCTACTTGCAGTATCCCATCCTGCACTAGTGGGTCCAGTTTGTACAGAGGACTACTTCTTTTGACACAGTTACTGCTTTGCAAAGACTTGAATTTGTGAGGGAATGTCTGTCTTTGACTGTAACGAATCAGACTCAGTTCTGCATTTTCCACATCTTCTACTGAAAGAGGTTTTTTAGTCAGTGTTTGTTTCAGCTTGGACATTTGAATTTGCAAATGAGCTTGCAGTTTATTTAGATTATTTCCAGTTTGACTTATGGTAGCCTGAATTTCACGTCTCTTGTTTGATAGGTGCTGGAGTATTTCCTTCAGCCGAAAACATCCAAGCAATCGCTCTCTTCAGTCTGTACCATTCTGAATAATACTCAATTATTTTATCCAGAGGTTTCGCTTTTCCTGTAGCACTGACACAATTTACTACAGCTGATTTTTTCAATTCAACACCACTTCACCTGTCTGATCTGGTCGCACAGGCCATTCACTCTCATGTTTGCAAAGGAATTCTGGTCCTTTGATCCAGTTTTCCTTTTTCATGAAGTTTTCTACTTTGATGCCTCTAGAGGCCATGTCTGCTGGGTTTAGTGAGGTGCCGACATATCTCCACTGTGAGGGCTCAGAAGCTTCTCTGATGAAGGAAACCCTATTGGCAACAAATGTTTTAAACCATGAGGCTTCATTCCCAATGCATTGCAGTACAGAGAGGCTATCAGTCCAGAACACAGAATCTTCAAGTTGTAACTGAAGCTCTTGCTTAAACATTCTGTCCATCTTCGCTGCAACAACTGCTGCAGTCAACTCCATTCTTGGAATTGTTATCTGTTTCAGAGGCGCAACTCTGGATTTACCCATTATGAGTGAACAGTGTTTTTTTCCATACTCATTTGTGAATACTAGATAGGAAAAGGTTCCATAGCCATTTTCACTTGCATCTGCGAATTTATGTAATTGAGCAGACTTAGTAGGTCCAAAATTGTCTGGCTTGTAGCATCTGCCTACACTGAAGTTTTACAATTGTTGTATGTCTTTTTGCCACATGAAACATTTTTGTGCTTGCTTTTCTGGCATGTTTTGATCCCAGCCCAACTTGTCTTTGCACAGTTGTCTTAAAATGAGTTTCGCTGGAAGGATACAGGGTGCTACAAGACCAAGAGGATCGTATTTGGAGCTTACCACTGAAAGCATTCCTCTTCTCGTAGTAGGTCTCTCTTGTACATTTATGGAGAATCTGAATGTATCTGATTCTGTGCACCACCGTACTCCAAGAGCTCTTTCAATTGGTAGAATGCTTTTGTTGAAATCTAAGTCCCCGACCTCTTTGGATCTTGCCTTTTCTGGAAATTATAACAGGACTTCTCTGCTATTGCTCACCCACTTAGTCAAATGGAATCCACCTTTAGAGCACATAGATATCAGACTTTGCGATAGTTTGATTGCTGCATCCTCAGAGGTGACAGATTTTAAGCAATCATCCATGTAAAAGTTTTGGAGAATAGTGCTGGCCGCTTCAGTTGTTTCCTCTGTTTTTCCATTCATTGCAGCCTTTCGCAAAGTGAAGCATGCGCAACTAGGAGATGAGGTTACCCCGAACAGGTGCTCCTTCATCCTGTATTCCTCTGTAGGCTTATTTAGATCTCCTTCCGGCCACCAGAAGAATTGCAATAGATCTGAATCATCGTCTGGGACTCTCACTTGGTAGAACATTGATTCAATATCTGCCATGATAGCAACTGGTTCTTGTCTGAAACGATTCAGTACACCAATGAGAGTGTTGGTTAGGTTAGGTCCCTGCAACAGTTGTTTATTAAGTGAGAAGCTCTGGTAGGTCACAGTGCAGTCAAAAACAACTCTTTGTTCTTTTTCGGGTGATATATTCCATGGTGTGGAATATACCACACTCTCTCTGTTAGTTTTAGTTGTTCTGAAGGCACTTTTTAAGCATAGCCTTTATCAAGTATGTCTGAATGAAAGCCTTGTAGTCTTTGTGAAACTCTGGGTTCTTGCTGAGCTTTCTTTTAAGACTGATGGCTCTCTGCTCTGCTATGAATCTGTTGTTGGGCAGCTTGATAGTATCGTTTTTAAAGGGCAATCCAATCCAATAATATCCATCTTTATACTGTACTGACTGCTCAACGGACTGCATGAATTTCAAGTCTACTTGTGACATTTCAGCTTTGTCACTGTAATTACGTTCAGGGAAGTCTGCATTGAATTGCTCTACCAACAGTGTTTCAATGTTCGCAACTGCTATCCTGTCCACAGTGAAACTTGGAGTTCTGACCTGGTCCGATTCGGTGCTCACATCTGTTTGCAAAGGCCTATTAACTATCCATCCTAATGCCGTCCTGATAGCGTAAGCTCCATTTCCTTCACTGTTTATTATTTGCCATGGTTCTATTGCCTTGTGCGCATTAGCGCCAATCAGCAGGCCTACCTCTGCATTGAGATGAGGAAGGCTAACTTGTCTTAGATAAGGCCAATTTTCCAGGTACTGCTGTTGAGGGATATTTTCTTGTTTTACAGGAATCTCTTTCTGTGTAAACACTTTTCGAAGTTCTATGTAGTTTTCGCTTTCTAAACCACTTATTTCCAGGTCTGACAGAATGTGACTATGTACAGGTTTTTCTTGTCCCATAGTATGAAGTAGTATCTCCGTCTTTCTGCCTCTCAAGTTCAAATCTCTCATCGGTGCAAAATGTTGCCGAACTTACTTGATCAATGAAAGCATATGTCTTTACTATTTTGTCACTTTTCTTTGACTTGATCTTCACTGGCACTATAGCAAGAATGCATTCACTGTTTCCGGCCCCAGTGTATGCACAAGTTGCATGGTCTATCGAAGTTGTTGTTTTGTTCTCATCACACATTGTTCTCGTTGGTTCCAGAACAGGAATTCAAGGCATGATTCTTTTGACAGAACACGCACGTGACACGAACTGTTTTGTCAAGTTGAGTTTTTGTTTCTTTCTTAGTCTCACTTTTGTTTTTCTGTTCAGTACAGACACTTGTAACAAAACTACTTCCCTTAGTAGTAACATTTTTATACTTAAAGTCAGAAGCTTTGCTTTTCTTCCCAACATCAGCGCTTGCTAGCTCCTGAATGTCTCAAAACAAGGGGTCGTTTTTTACTTTGGCTTGATGGTCGATATATTCCACTAAGTCTGAAAACCCAGCTCTTCTGCCTTTCCGTTCATGAATATCATATGCCACATTTCTCCAGTTCTCTCTCATTTTATATGGAAGTTTGGAGATGATAACTATAATTTATAATAATTATAATTATTTATCACACATTATACATTTGCACATATACAGTGAAATTCTTTTTTTCACATATCCCAGCTAAGCTGGGGTCAGAGTGCAGGGTCAGCCATGATACGGCGCCCCTGGAGCAGATAGGGTCAAGGGCCTTGCTCAAGGGCCCAACAGTGGCAACTTGGCAGTGCTGGGGCTTGAACCCCCAACCTTCTGATCAGTAACCCAGAGCCTTAGCCGCTGAGCCACCACTGCCCCTCATGTTGGTAGGGTTGTCCATTTCAGCCATGTAATCTGCATCCTGCATAGTGTTGTGGCATCCAATCAAGAAAAGAGCATATGCATTTAGCATCTTCCCGTCCTCCGATTTGATCTGAGGCCATTTTAGTGCCTTCTCAATGTATGCTGAAGCAATTTTGAGTTCGTCACCGTAATGATGTTGCAATAATATGAGTGCAGAAAATGGATATAAAGAGGCAATAAGATTATTGCAACATCATTACGGTGACGAACTCAAAATTGCTTCAGCGTACATTGAGAAGGCACTAAAATGGCCTCAGATCAAATCGGAGGACGGGAAGACGCTAAATGCATATGCTCTTTTATGACCTTACCAGGTCTTGTGGTTCACCAGTGATATATTGCTCCAAGTAGAACAGCTTGTCCTTAGTGTTCTCAGTTTTACTGTCTATGCTATTGTTAAAGGCTCGCATAAAAGATCTGAAGTTAAGAGGATCACCAAGAAAGATTTTGACATCTCTTTGAGGTAGTTGGGACAGATTTTGTTGCTTTACTAACATTTGTGTGATCTCATTTTGTCTTTTCATTATTTGAAATAAACTGTCCTCTGAATTTTCAGATTTTGGAAGATTTTGTCCCACACTATATAATCGAGTTTGGTCAGCAGCAGGCTTTTGTTTTCTTCTGGTTGCAGCTTGAACATCAGAACCTTCATCGTCAGGATCTTTCTTAAGTTCCGAACTCCTTTCATCTACTGCACGCTTTGATTGAACATATTCTTGCGTTGATTCACCAGAGTTTTCATGTTCATCATAAACATTCAATTTTGCATTAGAAACAGCAATTGCCGTCTGCAGTTTTAATTGCTCCAATTTAGCTTTCAGGTTTACCTCTTCTACCTGTAGGGCTTGTTTATTTTTTAAAGAAGCAGCTTTAGTCAACAGAGCAGCTTTCTCAGCCTCTACTTTCATTCTTAAAATGGAACTTAAAATGGAACTTAAAATGGTGGCTGATGAAGCGACAGAACTACGTCCAACTGATGAACCTGCTCTACTCTTTTTTTCTTACTGCTGAAGCAACTTCAGAGACAATGTCCCCTGGTCCAATGTCCTCATTTTTTACTGCACTTGCATCCTTTACATGTTCAATCCACTGTTCAGTAGCAAGAACAAAATCCTTGATATTTGATGATTTGGGCTCAAACCAGATACGCTGATCATCCTCTTTATCATCATCCAGCAAAAGTTCTTGAATGTTTTCATTTAACTTAATGAACTCCTGATACAATTTGGTGAGTGTTGTAAGAACTTCTTGTTCTATCCTTCCAACATTTCCATCATTTTCTTTTAATTGGTCCATTTCATTAATTTGAATGGTAATTTGAGCCATTTTTGACTTTCTCAAATTAATGAGTCTTTTCAAATGCTCTTCCTGAGCTTTATGTGTGTACTTGACCGCCCTCTTGTGGCCATTTTTATCTGAGTCAGCAGTTCCCTATCTGTCACTCACTCGATGTTGTGTCGATGTAGTGACACTAGGGGTCACTCTTGGGAGCCCCGGACACCTCTGATCTTTGAGAAAAGGCCAATTGGAATTGGCTAGTGGAATTTGCATGCCACTCCCACCGGACATACGGGTATAAAAGGAGCTGGCCTGCAACCACTCATTCAGATTTTCTCTTTGGAGCCAAGTGGTTCTATTCATTGAGCTGAATTCTTCCACTGAGTTCATTCACCTCATCTGCTGGATTTACTGCGCATTTCAGCGGCTTCTCCCCCTCTGCACCGGTGCAATGCAGAGAACGCCCCTGAAAGAGTATATTTTCTCCTTCTAAAAGAGTGGCACTTACGGGAGAGTCTTTTTAAAGATGCTTTCCGTTTGTGTATAATTCCTGGTTGTGGTCATTACCTCTCTGCTTCTGATGGCCATGATCGTTGTCTTTCGTGTCTGGGCGCTGCCCACACGGAGACATCGTTCGTGGATGGGTCATGTCCTCATTGCGAGAACATGACTATGGCAACATTGCGGTCGCGGCTTTCTTTCGTAAGAAGGGAAGCCACCCCAGTGGCTCCCCGCCTCGGTCCTTCTACCTACGGGTATGAGGCCGCGTCGGTTAGCACTGGGGGCGATTTGGGGACTTCAATGGGACTACCTCACATGGAAAACCTCCCATTCCCCAGCACGCTCGTCTGCCCCGGTCGGGTTCTGGGATGAGACCGCCGTCTCAGGGTGAGTTCCTGCTCTCATTCGGAGCTCGCGAAGAGAATGAGTTTTCGATTGCAGCATCGGAGAGCGGGCTCATCCAGTCCGATGCTGAGGCCTCGGCTGGGCTCCCACCTTCGGGTGCGGTCGCCCAGTTGCAGGCCAACACTGAGCTGATGGCCATGCTTGCCCGGGTGGCCGCGAGCGTCGGGCTAGAGTGGAATCCTCCGCTCTCCCCTGAACCCTCGCGGCTTGCTGATTGATTCCTGGGCCCAAAGTGCTGCTCACGGCCACGCCCCGCCCTGGTCCCTTTCTTCCCGGAGGTGCATGAGGAGCTGACGAGGTCGTGGAGGGCACCTTTTACTGTCCAATCCCAGTCTTTCAGCTCCCCCGCTCTCACTACCCTTGATGGTGCTGCTTCCAGGGGGGCCTGCAACTGCGTTGGCACATCAACTACCTCGAGTTGCTGGCAGTGCTGCTCGCCCTGCGGAGGCTCAGGCCGTTGATCCAGGGCAAGCATGTGTTGGTCCAGACGGACAACACGGCGACGGAAGCGTAGGCCGCCTTGGTGGTTGATGTACGCTACCGTCGTCGTGTTGTCCGTTGTTGCAACTTGCCCGCCGTCTCCTGCTCTGGAGTCAGCAGCGCCTCAAGTTGTTGCGAGCCACTCATATCCCGGGTGACCTCAACACCGCAGCGGACATGCTGTCACGATGGATTATGCTCAGATGAGAGTGGAGACTCCACCCCCAGGTGGTCCAGCTGATTTGGAGTCGATTAGGTCAAGTGCAGGTAGACCTGTTCGCTTCCCGGGAATCCTCCCACTGCCCGCTTTGGTACGCCCTGACCGAGGCCCCCCTCGGTACAGATGCGCTGGCACACAGCTGGCCCTGGGACTATGCAAGTATGCGTTCCCCCCAGTGAGCCTACTTGCACAGACTCTGTGCAAGGTCAGGGAGGACGAGGAGCAGGTCATCCTAGTAGCACCCTACTGGCCCACCCAGACCTGGTTCTCTGACCTCACGCTCCTCGCAACAGCCCCCTCCAGTGAATTCACCTGAGGAAGGACCTTCTTTCTCAGGGACAGGGCACCATCTGGCACCCGCGACCAGACCTCTGTAACCTCCACGTCTGGCTCCTGGATGGAACGTGGAAGGCCTAAGTGGCCTACCACCTGCAGTGGTAGACACGATCACTCAGGCTGGGGCCCCCTCTATGAGGCGCATGTATGCCTTGAAGTGGCGTCTGTTCGTTAAGTGGTGTTCTTCCTCGTGCAAAGACCCCCAGAGGTGCGCAGTCGGATCAGTGCTTTCCTTCCTGCAGGAGAGGCAGGAGGGGCGGCTGTCCCCCTCCACCTTGAAGGTGTATGTCACCGCTATATCGGCACATCACGATGCAGTAGACGGTAAGTATTTAGGGAAGCATGACTTGATCACCAGGTTCCTGAGAGGCGCTAGGAGGTTAAATCCCCCCAGACCGCTCCTCATTCCCTCGTGGGACCTCTCTGTGGTCCTTCGGGGCCTACAGGGAGCTCCATTCGAGCCCCTGGAGTCAGTTGAGCTAAAGGCACTCTCTTTGAAGACTGCCCTCCTGATGGCGCTCACCTCCATCAAGAGGGAAGGGGACCTGCAGGCGTTCTCTGTCAGTGAAACGTGCCTGGAGTTCAGTCCAGGCTTCTCTCACATGATCCTGAGAACCCGACCGGGCTATGTGCCCAAGGTTCCCACGACCCCGTTTATGGATCGGGGGTGAACCTGCAAGCGCTGCCCCAGGAGGAGGCAGACCCAGCCTTTGCATTGCTGTGTCCGGTGCATGTTTTGCGCATCTATTTGGATCACACGGAGAGCTTTAGACGCTCTGAGCAGCTCTTTGTCTGCTTTGGCGGTCAGCAGAAAGGGAGCGCTGTCTCCAAACAGAGGATCGCCCACTGGGTCATTGATGCCATCGTGATGGCATATCACGCCCAGGACGTGCCGCCCCCCTTGGGGCTGCGCGCCCACTCTACTAGGAGTGTGGCGGCCTCCTGGGCCCTGACCAATGGCAGCCTCTTTAGCAGACATCTGCAGAGCAGCGGGCTGGGCAACACCCAACACCTTTGCGAGGTTTTACAATCTCCGGTTTGAGCCGGTCTCGTCCTGTGTGTTGTCAGGTACGAGCAGGTAAGTTCCAGGACAGCTGGCCGGGTGTACTGCTTGCGTATAGCCCTTTCCCCTCCCCGAGGTGAAGACGTGCGCTTTGACTCCCAGTCGTGTTCACAAACATGGTGTGCTGCTATGGCAGCAACGTACACCTTCAAGGTGGAAGGGGACAGCCTCCCTTCCAACCTCTCTTGCAGGAAGGAAAGCACTTATCTGACTGCGCACCTCTGGGGGTCTTCCTGATGGGAAGAACACCACTTAGCGAACAGACACCACTTAAAGGCATACAGGCGCCTCGTAGAGGGAGCCCTAGCCTGAGTGAACGTGTCTACCACCGCAGGTGGGAGACAGCTTAGGTCTTCCGCGTCACGTCCAGGGGCCAGACATGGAGATTCCAGAGGTCTGGGCGCGGGTGCCGGATGGTGCCCCTTCCCTGAGAAAGAAGGGCCTTCCTCAGGGGAATTTGCCCGGGGGGAGCTGTCACGAGGAGCGTGAGGTCCGAGCACCACTTCTGGGCGGGCCAGTAGGGTGCTTACCAGGACGACCTTCTCCTCGTCCTCCCTGACCTTGCACAGGGTCTGTGCGAGCAGGCTCACTGGGGAAAACGCATATTTGCGAATGCCAGGGGACCAGCTGTGTGCCAGCGCATCTATGCCGAGGAAGGCCTCGGTGAGGGTGTACCAGAGCGGGCAGTGGGAGGATTCTTGGGAGGCGAGCAGGTGCACCTGTGCCTGACTGAATCGACTCCAAATCAGCTGGACCACCTGAAGGTGGAGTCTCCACTCTCCCTTGAGGGTAACCTGTTGTTACGGCGCGTCCGCCGAAGTGTTGAGGTTGCCCGGGATGTGAGTGGCTTGCAGCGACTTGGTGCTGCTAACTCCGTTGGAGGAGACGGCGGGCGAGTTATGACATACAGCGGGAGCGTATGTCATAACTGGATGAATTTCTTCCTTAGCCCTGTGGCAGGCGGGTTTGCAGAGAAACTCCCTGCCGGCCCAGTACAGGTGCTAACTAGGCCCTGTACTGGGATAGGTGCTCCACATTCGATGGTTCCCCATAGGTAACCCCGTGTGATGTATCTTCCGCAAAATTGTTTCCCTCTTGGTAAACTGTGTCTTCCTTGGGCAGAGGCTTCTGCCCCTGGTCACCGTGTCTGTAGAGCTCCTCCCCCCCTCAGGTAGGACCTACCACGGGACTTTTCCACATGACACACTTCCGAAAAAACGTGGTAAGACCATGTGACGTATTTCCATTCAAACACCCCCCCCCCCCTCCGGGCGAGGTGTAGTCTCCGTGGTGTGGTCTCCGCGGTGTCTTCCCCTTGGGAGTGACACCCCCCGATGTGGACACTTATGGCCCCCAGTCAGTTAACGATTTCCACTCTTTTTGGGGAGAAAAAAAGAGGAGAAGTGGACACGGCTGGGCTAGCCTGTCCCCATTTTTTTGGGCAGACTTATCCCCAGGTACGGGGGACTGTTCGACGCTCGTAGGATCGTTGGGAAGGTTACGTGATGGCCTGGTGCGCTGGCTACGAGGCACACAGCGGTCTGCCCGTCTCGCACCGCCAGTTCACGTAACACAGTTCAGTCATTGTGCCGTTTTGTATAGGGACCCCTAGTGTCACTACATCGACACAACGTTGAGTGAGTGACAGATAGGGAATGTCCTGGTTACTTTCGTAACCTCCGTTCCCTGATGGAGGGAACGAGACATTGTGTCCCTCTTGCCACAACACTGAACTATCCGCTGAAATGGCCGGGACCTTGTCTCGGCTCCTCAGCACAAAACCTGAATGAGTGGTTGCAGGCCAGCTCCTTTTATACCCGTATGTCCGGGGGAGTGGCATGCAAATTCCACTCGCCAATTCCCATTGGCCTTTTCTGAAAGATCAGAGGTGTTTCGGGCTCCCACTGACACAACGTCTCGTTCCCTCCATCAGGGAACGGAGGTTACGAAAGTAACCAGTACTACTTCTGCGTCATCCATGATTCAGTAATAAGTCAAGATCAATGGCTTGCAAAACGTAATAGCAAAATTACCTTTTAAATTGTAGGAAGAGTCATGTTTCAAACTGAAGAAACAAGTTTAAATGTCTTTAAATATCCAAAATGATCCCAGGTAATCCTCTCGTGTCTCCTAGTTTACTTTCAATTTCGTCCATCACAATAATCTCAAACTCGCAGTTTGTTCCGCTCACACATCATGGAATGTTCATAATCCTTCAAAATCCTTTTCGGTAAACATTGCAGCATCAATCCTGGGAAACCGATTTCCACTTCATGCAATTCCAATGTGAAGAAGTCTTTTGACTATATTGTAATG
The DNA here is from genome assembly GCF_019703515.2 of Myxocyprinus asiaticus. Classification (NCBI taxonomy): domain Eukaryota; kingdom Metazoa; phylum Chordata; class Actinopteri; order Cypriniformes; family Catostomidae; genus Myxocyprinus; species Myxocyprinus asiaticus. The sequence continues at coordinate 12,018,383 of NC_059383.1, forward strand.
GTGATCTGAGCAATTTTCCGTTCTTCGTCATTTCCACAAGGGTTTTAACACAAAATATACATTTATCAAAAAACAATCATTCTTAATATAAGGAAAAAATATTACCAATTTCTTAATGTTGTTTATGGCTCTAACAGAGGGGGAGGGGGAGTGTTGTGTGTATTGCACTCAGAACTGATACTCGCTACTAGCCAGCCAGGTGAATTGGAAGAGTGTACTTCAGCATTTAACCACTGGATCTATAGAGATTGTTTCATTTTTAAGAATGAAATTATACCAACAGTGTGCAGCTCACACAAAAATCTAGTGCAGTGGTTCCCAACCCTGTTCCTGGAGGCTCCCAAACACTGCACATTTTGTATGGGGGGGGGGCTCGGCATATCGCGGCGCCGTTTTGTGGCCCGATCTGCATAACGCGGTGGCCCATTTCAGCTTATCGTGGCCCATCGGGAAAAGTCCCGGTTCTCCCGATGGCCAGTCAGGGCCTCTAGGAACAGGGTTGGGAACCACTGATCTAGTGGATGCCATCTCTAAGGGTCCTGCCCACAAGGTACATGATAGTTCAACTGCAAAATGTGCAGCAATATGGAGCAAAGCACATCACTCTACTGCTGCTGCTAATGCAGTGGAGTCCACTGCATGAAACTTGACAAAACTTGACACAATTGTTCCTTGTGTGACTTGGTGGAACTTTGCTGTTTTAAAATATTCTGCTCTTTTAGAATATTCGTGCTGTTCAAAAGATAATATCTTGCACCTCAGCTTTGGAATAGGTCATGGACTATCATTATGCAGTAAGGGTTCAAATTGTTTTGAATTATAAACTTTGTCCATGCATTCATTGCTGTTAGATTTAATGTTTATTTCATTAATGTAACTTTTAATGCACTTTTTAAAAATGTCATAAAGAGCTCTTTTTGTGAGTCTCTTTTTGTTAATAATAAAGAATGGAATGCATTTTATTCCTCTTTATACTTTTATTTTAAAATAATTATCCTACTCAAATACATGTGACATTAAATAAAATAGAATTAGGTTGAAAGTAATCCAAAAGTAATCAGATTAGATTACACCAATAATGTAATCTACGAAATTACGTTACTGATTGCATTTTTTGTCATGTAATTTGTAATCAGTACCAGATCACAATTCTCTAAATAATCCACTTAGCACTGAATACTACACCGATACAAGCACATTGATTAGCATATGTGCAGGTGCAATGTAATTACTTCTTCAGACTTCCATTTAGTCCAACCAATCTTAAAATGTTATTTAGGTCTTTTGTATCACAGCCTTGAGTTGGCCCCTGGGGAATGGCAATAAATAAGAGAGGAAACAGGGCCATTATACTCAACAAGTATGTCAACAACAACTGTCAACAAGACTGAATGTCTTGTCTTTCATTATGGCCTTGTGTTGGGCCCTATAGGGAATAGAATGGACTGAGAATGCAAAGAATGAAATTATACTGTATGCTTCTACAATACAATAAATAAATATTTGTTAGTGACAAAAAGAACCAGTTTCAGTTCAGCAAAAACTCTTCCCAAAGATTCTTTAAAGAAACTCTAAAAGTTTAATAGTTAAATAAATAAACAAAAGTTAAATTAATTTACTTCTCTTGGCTGAATTTTTTTTTGCCAGTTTTGCAAATAAATTATTAAAGGGATAGTTCACCAAAAATGAAAATTCTCTGATCATTTCCTCACCCTCATGCCATCTCACATGTGCACTCTTCAGAAACCTATAAGAATGGCACTTATGCATTTACTTGGCAACTTAAACCGCATTTTCTGGGAAAAACCTAGGTGTGTTTAACTGCTTTCTCTTTACCCATTAAGTGGTATAAGGAAAATAGTGTTTGCATTTTCATTACGTTTTCGAATGCCTCCTCCTACAAAAACCTTGGGAAAAAGCCGCCGCCACACTAGCTTCTTTTACTGAAGAACTGACAAGACGTTAAGCTGATCTGAATGTTTTCATCTGCGATCGCACTCAGCTGCATATCATTACATTCTTAGTCACTCAGCAACAATTGTTTATGCTCACGTGAGTTGTTTTGAGTCTGCTAGTGTGATGCCGGCTTAAGCCACTTTCTTAAGTGCAAGTTTCTTAAAGTGCTTGAGTGCTTACTTAAGTGCATATAAACTGAATCAAATGTCTTGACAGAATGAAAGATATAGAATGAAAGATATATAGGGAATACAAGATATAGAAGCCTATGATGTCGACACCGCAAACAACAGGTGTAGAGCTGTAGTTTCAACCACACAATTTTGTGATGCTGTTTGTGAATGTTTGGTGGAACTATGTTTTGGGAAACAGCAAATCATTGGTAACCTATGTTGGTAATGATGGAACTAGCAACCATAGTGGCTAATGATGTTTTTGGGGAAACGCACCCGTCAAATTTACAAACTTTTGGTTGACTTCATTTTTGTTGACTTGAGACGCAAACTGTTCCAGGAATGATTCAGTCCGAATTTGTGAACCGGTTCAATCGATTCAATGAAAAGAACCAGTTCAAACAATGATTTGTACACAAACTGGACATCACTAATTTACAGTAAGCTCATTTTCCACTTGTGAAAGAATTTTACATTATATGATATTTATAGTCTCAAGAACTTTTTCAACAACAAAGAACGTTTTGTTCAAAGGGAAGTTTCCATGGATGTTAAATGTTCTTCATGGAACCACACATCCCAATGAAGAACCATTTAAGAACCTTTATTTTAAAGATAACTGAAATTTCTATCATTGCTTGTGGCTTATTCTGTTAAACTGTTTAAAATACCCTTAATCCCCCATGAACAATTATACAATAATTTTGAATTGCATTTTATTTTATTTTATTTTTACATTGCAATAAAACTACCTCAGAAAGAGGACAATCTTTAACACAGTTAGTGGAAAACAGGATGGTTTATTTATTTTCAATTTTGGCCCAAGGACTTAAAAAAAAATAGGTTATCAGTAATCTTTAATGAGAATCTTTTACCTCACTACTTATAAATAATTGAGTCATCAGTGTTGTTGACTGGAGAAGTTTTAGTTAAGAGTCCTACAGGCATCAACGGCAGGTTTTTGTTCAGATGTAACATGAACAGATAACCCTTTGTGCAAACAAGCCAACCCCGTATGGTCATTTTCTTGGACAGATTTATGTCTTCAAACATCACAGTGCAATTGTCTAGTCCACCCACTCATTTGCTTTACAAGCTAAACTATACGCAAGACTCTATTTAGTGGAAAAATACCATTGTTGAGATGCCCATAAGCATTTGTGTGGAAAAGAAAAGATTACATAAAAAAAATGTTTTTTCTCTTATAAAATAATAATACAAATTTAGTGATTTTGGCATTACTCTAAAATTGTAATGCAATAAATGGTATGTGTAAGTGAATATCTAAATAGTGTTTTGCTCGTATTTATAACACATTTTGTAACAAAAAAATAATAAAAAATTAAAATTAGAAAGAGAGAGTGGTTGTTTGATTGCCTCTCCTTCAGTAATCTAGTCCCTGTCTCTGTATGTACCTGTTTACACATTTATTCATCCATGTGTCTATCTGGATCTTTATTGCACCAAGGGGAAATCAAGGTAAGAAACATCCTTCACATGTAGACTGTCCTGGTTAATTTTCCTGTACTACTGCGCATTCCTGTCAGAACACAGTAATCTGTAGTGCAAAGGTTAGTCCTTTGATGTCTGGATTACAGTTACAGACTGTTTGTCTACAGCTGTGAGGAATGAGGTAACCCAGAGCAGTTTGTTTCAAGCAATGCCCAAGGGGCTTTTCTTTAGAAACCCAGTCTTAAGGCCTGTTCACACAGAGTGTGTTGTATTCCATGTGTGTTGTTTTGATTATGCTCTTCAGACTCATGATATCTGTGGCTGACTGCATTCACAGCAGTTTAACTGCATGCACCAGACATATGATAACCTTTTAATCAGGGACTAAAAACGGTTCAAGGAACGAAACCGAAAACCGAAAATGAACAAAATTTTTAGCAGAACGCAACCGAAAACCGGAACATTTTTAAATGCTGGTAACCGTTTATAACCGGTTAATTTTGTTCCGATAATTTTTTCATGAAAATAAAGGCCAAAGGGTTTATCACAGTAAAGTTTTGGAACTACACCACTTCATGTTTCCCGAAAAATGAAACGTGTTTTGATCCTGACAGAACCGAAGTCCTTTTTAACAACTATGTTAATGCATGGTTAATCCATGTACAAGGAAAACATTATTAGAGGTATAAAGTAAATTTTCAGTTGTTTCCAAGTCTTCACTGAATTATTGTTAGATATGATGCATTAATGCAGAATTGATGTTTTGACTGAGAAGCAGATCTGTAAATAAAATTATATTTAACTGTTAATTAACTGCTTGTTATGATTTCTATGCCGATAAATCCACCACACAGGGAAAAAAATATTTGCTTATTTTCACTTATATTGGTGAGGCAAGTGGCCTATTTTGGGCTTGTTTTTCCAGACCATGTTGCTTGTTTCTGTTGTGAGATCTGGCAACAACTGGTATTCACCCACTCATTAGTGCAGAATACTGTCATTTTAAAAAGAACATTATTAACCGTTCTTTTATTTTGATCTAAACGGTAACCTATTGGAAAGGAGGCTGTGGAACTTCTGAACCGGAACGAAATATACAGTTTTTGCTCAGACCAAACTGATATGAAAAACATTTAGTTTTTAGTCCCTGCTTATTCACAGTAGTGCCATCTTTGATTTTTAATGGGAATGACAATGAGGCTGTAAGAGCTAGACTTACCATCTGTTCAATAGCATACACAGTACAAAGCTGTAAATAACTCCTATAGATCACATCTGATTTTCCACAACTCATGTTTTCTGGAGTTTTTGTCTACAGAGTGTACTTGAAAAGACATTTTTTTCAATGTTTTGTCCAGCCTGATCTCATGAAATTATGTGAACATGACATGCAATTCAAAATGAATGTGCTGTATAACATGTTTGGCTGCAGGTTTCCAGTGAAATGTCCAGCTGGGGGGCGCCAAAAGCAAGTAAAATGGTGTCATATTCAGATGAGGATTTAAGGTGAATTTTAGATTTATTTATTTATTTTTTTTAAACATACCTCCCTAAACCGAGGTATGTGGCTTGATCAGCGTTCCCCTGGGAACAATCAGTGTTCCCATGGAAACGCCGATCATGCATGCCGGCCGCGTCTGCAAGGCATGTGGGAGAAAAAAATGACAAAACATACAAAACAAACTGACAAACTCATCTGTGCTGTGACACACTTTTTCACTATGAGACCAGGTTGCAGCCGGTTGCCGCGGAACGAATAAAAAAAACTCTTTAAACTGCAGTACAGCCCATTGAAGAGACTGTATGTCTATCCCTCACACTCACAGCATGGGCGCCTGCAGGATTTCATCTGAGGGTATGTACAGAAATCTGCCTAATACAACCTTATATCTGGGTGGGGGGGGGTGCTCCCCCAGGAGATATTTTTTTTTTTTTTTTGCAAAAACAGCACAAAGGCATTACATTTTGCTAACTCTGAGAAAAGCATTTTGTAATTTTTTATTTTCTCGAGCATGAGTATCGTTCATGTAACTATTGGCAAAAGAATTTCTTCCAGTAACCGTTCAGAACAAATGCGTTCTTGTGCTAAAAAAGCAAAATGCACTACAACAAATAGTGCAGAATGCAGGTGTTTTCAGACACGTTTTTATCAGTTGAAGAAACCTACTCCGTCTTCTGTACTGCCTTAATATTATCAGCCAGAATTAGAGCTGGGATCACTCTGCAAATTTGTCTCAATTTTCATTAAATATTGTCCTGACCCGAACCACCACTAACTGTAAACTATGCATGCCATATGTATTAGATTCTTGCTGCTGGGCACATCATGGTGTTGTTGCAAGGTGTTGCCTCTAATGGACGATGTGTAAAAGATCGCAAGCCACATCACTTGGCCATATACTGACTGGGGGTTGGTCTATTATATATTCTTTTTATTTTTATTAACATTGCATGATTTTGTAGTACCTGTGTATTCATTTCCCATTGATAAATGTAATGTAAATAAAGAGTTCTGTTACTTTGGATAAAAGCGAATGCTAAATTAATGTTTAGGCATCATGAACCTGGATTGGAGTGGACATAAAATTCGAATAGCTAAGATTCGGATACAAGGCGTCCCGACTGTAAGTCCGTCAAGGATGTGGGACACGGCGTGTAAAATCAGGACTGTCCCTGTTATTGGGACATCTAGTCACCATATCTCCATAAGTGCAATGTTAATTTCTGAAAGACGTAGGTTGCTGATAGAGTGTGCTGCCAACGTAATTGCCTCAGCCTGGATGAACATTTAGTAAATATATTATTAAATATCAAAAATAAACTTGTGTTAACTCATATTAACTCGTGGGGCTTTGATACAAAGTGATGCAACTTTTTTAAATTACATTTATCAATGGGACGTGGCACTACAGTCACTACAAAATCATACAATGTTATTAAAAATTAAACTAATATATAATAGACCAACTCCCAGTCAGCATATGGTCAAGTGATGTGGCTTACAATCTCTCACGCATCATCCATTAAAGGCAACACCTTGCAACAACACCATGATGTGTCAAGCAGCAAGATTCTAATACATATGGCATGCATAGTTTACAGTTAGTGGTGGTTTGGGACAATATTTAATGAAAATTGAGACAAATTTGCAGAGCGATCCCAACTCTAATTCTAGCTGATGGGATTAAGGCAGTAGGCTACAGACGACGGGGCAAGTTGACCAATCAGAAGAAAGGGGCGTTTCAGTGCCGCTCACATGTGCGTATAAAATATTCAAGGCGTAAACTAATTTTTAAACACTGAAGGAATTTTTTTTTTTTTATTCTTTATTTCTTTTTAAATAGAAGATGAAATGGTCAAGAGGAAATTAATTTGTATCTGCTTATTTAATTAATCAGTGTTAAAACCAATAAAGAAAAAAACAAATTTTTAGTTTTTCATTTTTGGGTTAAAAAAAATTACACGGACCTGTACTGAATCATAAATCGATTCAGACTGTTTTGCAAGCCCGCTTGGCCAACTAACTGAAAAGCACCAACTCAAAAGAATTATTCATTCGCCAATAGAAATTCAGGACACACTTCATGATTTATTAAAAAATATAAAAATATAGTACGAGTAAATGTTTCTCAGGTTAGTCGGAGCGCTCATGGTACGCACAGTGCATATGGACATACAGCTGCATGCAGGCACCACTGCCTCACAGCCTCGTTTTCATTCCCTTCAAAAATCAAAGGTCAATTGTTTGTTTGCTACCTTGACCATTAGCTAACTTTAGGCTAATTTGTTTGTTTGTTCTGTATGTGAACACTCAAGAGGACCATAAGGTAACAGTGCTAAGAAAGTTACTTTGAATTTGTGAATTTGTCACAAATGACACCCTATAAACTATGCACATGTTCATCTATTGTATGAATTTACAAAGTATACTAAATAAAATGCTAGCAGTTTTTTTACTACACAGAAGCATTTGTCATTTTATAGCTGAAGGAAGCAAGGTTTCAAATGCACATGATGTTGCCGCTAGATTTAGCGCTTTAGCCAACCTCTGTCTAACACTTACTGTATATGTCAAATAAGAAATATAATCTCACAGTGTGGAGATATGGTAGAGCACTCGGCTCACATTTGCAAGGTGCCCTCTTAGCAGAAGTTTCGCTAGTTGCTATATTCACCGTTAATTACAATTGTTAGCATTGCAGCCAGGTAACCAGCCCCTTCCGCTATGTAGGGCAAGTTGCGAGTGCCAAGTGCATGATGTGTCCAACGTTCTGCTCTATGTTCTTTCTCTTGAAGAAGTTTATCATCAAGGTACTCGTAATAGCCTTAACTTTTTTTTTGTTGTGTTATTAGACTAAACATAGGCTACTACTCATACTACTTACACTACAAAATGGCGAAGAATAATACAGAAGTGTGCTATTTGGGACGCACCTTGTATCTTATCACACTACAAGATACTCATAATCCCAAGTAGTTCAACTACACTGAGATAAAAAAATAAATAAAATAAAAAGTAGTTAGCTACACTGCAAGCTACTATTAAAAAGTAGTTAATAAACTACATATATCTCACAAAAACAATAGGAAACTCAATTAGGGTGACTGTATTAAGGAGCATTAGAATAACAATTTACACTAAATACCACCAATAAAACATGAAAGCAGCATAGTTTATTTGACTCAGAGTCAAAAAACATAGATAATCAGCACATTGCAATAAAGTCATCATTTTGTAAAATTACTGTAATAAGTATTATAATATAATAGAAAAGCCCTTATAATAAATCTATTTCGGACAGATTGAAAAATTCATTTGCAAAATGGATTGCTGTGGACTGTAGGCTTATGTTCAATAATATGTAAATAAACAATATATTGCCTTCTAAATTTGTATTGGCTTATCAATGCCTTACAGCCGCCATAATGATGTAATACATTTTAAATATTTGAATTATTATATTTGTAATATATATTATATTTATTTAAATATAAGTAGTTATAAATTATTTAATAATTATTTAATTTAATTGGCCTAATTATATATTGAATTACTGTTATTTGAGGGCCTTAGCAAATATTTATATATGCAATTAATTATATTAATTAATCAGCATATTATTTAATTTAATTAGATTACAAATTTTATTAGATTGTCAGCCGTCAGTGTAGATTTTTTCTGAACCAGTTCTTTTAAACGAAGCGTTCATGCTAAAATAAACCAGACTTCCCTGTGATTCATTTGAGAGGAGTGGACATTTTAGGTGAGCAAATGCGATTACTTACTGTACAAGCAATAAAGTGTGACAAAAACAGCAATGTAGCATTTTGTCACACTACACCGCAACTCGTTAGAAAAAGAAGCTTGTTACTGGAAAAGAAATAGACCTTATTCACAGCCAGTGGTGGAAAGAGTACTGATTTTTTTGTTTGAGTAAATAAGTAGTTTGCCGAAAAACTACTCAAGTAATTACGTTACAAGTTACTTTGTGAAAATTAAATATAGTATATACGCTTCCATTTTTAGAACACAGACATTTTTGTTCTTGAAATAAACTTATGCTTCCTTTCACCAAGGATGCATTTAACTGATCAAAAATACTATCAAGATCATTAATTGCAATATTATTACGGTTTGAAATAATTGTTTTAAGTGGTATTTATTCCATTTTTCTCTACCCGTAATGGCAAACATATACTGTGTTACCAATTCCTTACAAAAGCATTCTAAAGTGCTAATTTGGTACACAAGAAAATGTTCTTATTATTAGAACAATTGAAAATGGTTGCGCTACCATGCGGAAATCACAATACAGTGGGTTTTTTTCTCCATTTGCTGAGGTATTGAGTTCTTACAAGTTGCTTTACACTTGCAAGTCATATTTTGGTTTTAAAAATTGGCAAAAAGAAACACATTTCTTCTGAAATTCTATTTTCTCCTAAAGTCTATTGTTTTAGAGAGATGAAGGCTATTCCATCCATGCATTACTGTTTTGAAAAAAGAATCTCTAACCAGGATAGAGAGGAAAGTGGACAGCCAGATGCACAACAAAAAGACAAGTAAATCACAGTCTCTAGTTTGAGAAACAGACTCCTCACAGGTCCTAAACTAACAGCTTCTAAATGCCAAAGACCTGCATTGCTGCAAGAGGATTCTTGGACGAATGCAACATTTATTTAAATAGAAATAGCCATTTGTAACATTCTAAATGTCTCTAAATCGCCTCTAAACTACATAATGTGCATTGTGACTGAAACACATTCCTATTTCAGGTTTATTCTCAGTCACGTATATATCCAAGTATTTTGGCTATTAAGTTAACATACTGTACAAAACTAATATAATGCAATATCATAGAGGAGGAAATGTATCCTCTATGATATTGCAGCAATTATCCAGATATGGAATGAAATTATTAAGCAAACTGTTATCAAATCCTACATGCCAACTGAATAAAATAAGGCAAAAATAAAAATTTCACACAGTGTTTAGTGAGAGATATGATTGATTCAAACACTAAAAGTGGTTGTTTTGTATATGTATTTGTGGAGGTGAGAGCGTGGTCGAGCACCCGTCTGGGAACATAGAAATGGTAGTTAGTCACAATTCATCTCAGGTGGATGTCCTTACTGCTTTCTCTCTCTTTGGTCAGAGCCGTAGCTTAGCTGGCTGTGCTCATGACATGTTGTGCTGATGCACCGCGGGTGACCTGAGTTCGAGTCCTGGCACGTGAGGTCCTTCCCAATCCTATTCCTACTCTTCTCCTTTTCCTGTCACCTCTCTACTTTCCCTATCCCAAAAAAAAGTTCAAATCCAGGGTGTGCTGAGTGATTCCGGCCAGGTCTCCTAAGCAACCAAATTGGCCCAGTTGTTAGGGAGGGTAGAGTCACATGGGGTAACCTCCTCGTGGTCGTGATTAGTGGTTCTCACTCTCAAAGGGGCGCGCGTGGATTGCAGAGGGTAGCATGAGCCTCCACATACGGAGTCTCCATGGTGTCATGCACGACAAGCCACATGATAAGATGCGTGCATTGAAGGTCTCAGAAGCGGAGGCAACTGAGACTTGTCCTCCGCCACCCGGATTGAGGTGAGTAACCGTGCCACCACGAGGACCTGCTAAGTAGTGGGAATTGGGCATTCCAAATTGGGAGAAAAAGGGGAGAAAAAGATTTTGACTTATTCAATTCAAGACTCTATTCATGACTTATTCAATAAGGTCAACTGTTCTGAAAGCAGCTTAGCTGCTCCCAACACTATACGGGTCTCATTTAAATGGCATGTTTTTCTCAGAGTAAGTTCAGCATAAAATTAGACAACAGCACTGAAATAATTTGAGATGTGTTTTCTTTCAGCTTTGTTGTGTGTGAAATGAAATTTGAGCAAATGCCCCATGTCACCACTAGAGGGAGCAAATGTGCAAAAGGAGCAACTGCAGCGTTACAAACAGACATTTTTAATTCGCCACTTAGTACATTCAGGAGCTCGACATACATCAATAAATAAATAAAAATAAAACACTTTTAAACAGAACACCTTTGTGGTAAAAAGAGCAAAGAGGAAACAGTTGCACTTGGCAAACAAGTACATTTGTATCATGGAATGGCACGAACTAAGCAAAGAACATTTCAAACATGTGCTGCCAATACACTGCACAGTAACATAAGGCCACATACATAAACTGCTTTATCCATTGATGTGCTAAATACTTCATACACAAAGCCTAAGACGATGTTTGACTTCAATGAATAATTACTAATAACTTACACAAGAAGCATGAGATGTTCATTAATACAGTACCAGCAACAAAGCACCTTAAATGCTTTATGTAATGTAAGCGATCCAAGCTTTCATTCAAGTTTTTATCCCAAAGAATGTTCATCACAAAAATAATATTAAATAGATTTTTATAAATACTTATATACCGGTATCACTGAACAAGTCATGCCTTACTGCCTGAATACAGACACATGAGCTGTCTCACTTCTTATTTTCCTGTTGCACATACACGTCATATACATGCATGTATACACACACACATAGACACAGGAAGGGAGCTCATGTAAAGTCAAAGAGCAGAAAGCTATGTATAGGTGTATGCCCGTTGTCGTTTTTTAATTGTCAGATACTTTCCAGAAATGTCTTTGTCATGATTAAATGCATTGCCAGGGCTATAAACATAAAGCAGATGGAAATAAACAGCTGTCGGATCAATATTAGGTGATTTTGCAGCGTTTGCCCAATGGACAGTTTGTTCAAAGTTTCTGTAAACAGGACAACGTAACAGTAACGTCTATTACACAACCATAAATTCTAGTTGCTGTATTCCTGAAATGTGGATAAAGGACTGTTGAAATAGCTTTGAGGTTTACATACAACATTATGAAAAGCATAATGTTTAGAAATGAGAATTGTTTGGCACTGTACTTATAACTTCATTGCAAATAGTGACGCGTTAAATACACCATCATGATTTTGCCACCCAGCCTGCAATGCCTGTGAATGGAAACTTGCTTACTAAATTACAAACAGTTTGAGCACATGACCCTTTATAGGTACAGCTCCGGCTGTAACCTTAAAATGTTTTCCTAGTGAAAATGTTAATGGAGTTAGGTTGAAGTGCAGGGGTTGGAGAGAACTGCTTGGCTGTTTTTTCCTTTTGACAAGAACAGCTGGTTATAGCACAGACGGCAATGTGCACCTGTTGTCCCACATCAGAGGGTTATATTTCCTCTCTCTGGAGGAGGGTTCAGACAGAAATTGAAGATTGTGTCTTTAAGCGAGCCTATGCAAGCTCTTAATGGAATGTAACAAGTTTGTCTGGGACAAAACAACTGTCAGTTGCTCTTAAAGTTCCATCTTTCACATGTTATGGTATAAACACACACTACTAGTAGAAATGTACTAGTTAAAATTAAATTTTTGATATAAAGAATGGGTTTCAGTGAGTAGTGATGTCATTTTTTATATAAAAAATGTATGTGTTTACTTGGGCTGTCAATTTAATGTGTTAATTCAGTGTGATTTCATTATATAAAAAATTTTTGCATTCAAAAATTAATGCAGTTCATCATGGCCCTGATCATAAAAATAAATATTCCTACCATCTGAGCAATTCAAGCTTGAAGCACCGCCTGTTTTGGGGGGGCGGGGGCAATATGTGAAATTCCAGCTGTATAGGCAACACGCAGCTGTACAGACAACAACTCACTCAGGCTTGCTTGACACTAGGGACAGAACAAGATGAGAACACGTTTTTGCGTTTAAACAGGGCTGTAACCACCATAGACATTGAGAGGGACATGTCCCCCACAGTATTCATAATAGTGGTCTATTGATATGGGTTTTTTCCATGGTTCTTTATCAAATTATTACATTATTGATTATTCATTATGAATTGAATTATTGTTGAATTATTCTATCCAAATATTTATATAAGTGATTAATTACAATTAAATCAAATAATTAATCAGCATGTCATGTAATTTATTCAATGTAAAATTTTAATCGATTGACAGCCCTAGTTTTTACTAGTGCAAACCTAATTACTGATATCAAAAAGTAGCAATCTCACTAGCAGTAATTCCATTCCTGATATCAAGAATAAGCATTTTAACTCGTAAAAATTCAATTGTTGATATCTATAATTCATAGTCTGCATGTTATTTAATGTCAAAAGGGCTTGCGATAGTTGAGGCATTTTGAAAAACATGAAATGACTACCCTGCTGAAACCCCCCCACCCCCCTGCTTTAACCAGCCTAAGCTGGTCTTAGCTGGTCTAAGTAAGTCTCCCAGAATGGCCAAGTTGGTCTAGGGAGACCAACTAAGAACAGCCAAACAGCTTAGGTTGGTTTTAGCTGCTTTATCGGCAGAGTATCCACATGGGTTTCACGAATGTCATGAGGTAGTAAAGGGAATCCAGAGGTTGACTCTTCACTTTCAATCTCTAACCTGGATTTTATGTGCTGCTCTACCAAACACATTCCCTCATTGTACCACAAGTTAAAAGCACAGATGCTAATATCCATCTTCATTTGTTCGGACTCAACAAGGTATCACAATGGCCCCATTTACATCTGGCATTATCATGCATTTCATCTCCAAATAGTATCTGGGTAATCTTTATATCCAGATACACTGGCTCCATTCCAATTATCCACTAATATCTGTAGTGCTTTAAAACAAGGTAGAGGGAATATGAAGGCTGAGGTTACTTGTGTTCAATATTGCCTAAATGATGGACGTCACAGCTTTGTTACAATTCCCATTTGTGTTTTTGGTGCCTGCGGTCAAACAATCAGCCCCAATCACTGTTTCACAGATAGAAGGCGAGAGCTCTCGTTGTCTGGTGGTCTTCATGTGCACCTGCCAGCTGTGGCCACTGCAGATATATCCTTTGTTATTCCTTGTGGAGGGCAGATGAGAAGTTCTCATGCACAGGATCTCTTGAAATGCACATCTAAATTCGGGACTCCTGCAGTAGATTAATGGGTTGAAAGCTGAATTTGCATAACCAATCCAGTTCAAGATCCTGAAGGGCAACGTGATATTATCCGTCTTCCAGATGGCCGCCACCACGTTGAGCACAAAAAAAGGCAGCCAACATAGGGTGAACGTTCCCATAATGATCCCCAAGGTCTTCAAGGCTTTGTGATCTTTCATGCCAAACCTGGTCCTCTTGTTCTTCAACTCATTTCCCTCCTGGGTACTGAAGCTTTGTGTCCGTATCCGGCCCTCGATGCGATCGATTTTCTGAAGCTGCCTGCGGGCCTCCTGGAAGACCCTGCTATATACGAAAGCCATTATGATGAGGGGTATGTAGAAGGAGATGATGGAGGAAGTCACGGCGTAGGCAGCGTTGGTGTTGAAGTCACAGCAGTAAGGGTTGTCCATGCAGCTCAACGCCTCGGGTTCATCTGACACCCACCACTTCATGTGGATGGGTAGAAAGGAGATCAGGGCGGCGACAGCCCACACGCCTAGTACCACCCCGCACGCCTTCCGCTTCGTAAGCATGGACTGATAGCGCAAAGGCCACATAATTGCCACATACCGGTCCAGGGCGATCACGCACAGTGTCTCAATACTAGCAGTCACACACAACACATCTGTGGCGGTCCAGAACTCACAGAAGAAGTTTCCAAAGTGCCACGTGTTGAGGAGAATGTAGCATGCACCGAAAGGCACCACCAGGAGGCCCATGACCAAATCAGCACAGGCTAAAGAGCTTATAAAGTAGTTGGTGACTGTCTGCAAACGCTGGAAACGTACAATGGCACTGATGACCAGCAAGTTGCCGAAGACGATGCCCAGAACCAGCAGTCCCATCAAGATGCTAATTAAGACCACCTCTGCATCGCTGTACTCCAAGCCAGGCAGAGAGACTGGAGAGGAATCATTTGAGCCTAGGGAAATGTTCATGTGCATGGAGGTGTTCTCCAGGCTCCATGTGTCCTCTTCCTCCATGAACTAAGACTTGAATGACAACAAAGGATAGAAAGTCAACATAAAATATGCTGAGAGCAATACTACACACATTGTAAAAAGTGTATACTGCAGTTGTTACCTCAAGGAGCTATTTAAAACTGATATAACCCTAAAAAATGGGTTTTGCTGGTGTAACCTAATGTATTCAGGTTGATTCATTAATGTGAAATACTTTTTTACCATATAATTTATATGTTACCACAGGAAGCACATTTTTAGTTTAACATTTTCTTTCTGTGCAATTGGCAAAAAAAGAAAAAAAAATGCTTTGTAGTAGGCACAAACAAATACATAAGCATATTTTGCCAGGTAAATGTGCTTCATGTGATAACATCTAAATGACCAGGTTTAAATCAAATAGCAAATATTATTTAACATGACTAAATCAACCTGGATACATTAGTTCTTTAGTACACCAACAAAATTCATTTTAATCTGGTAGAAACACAGTATCAATCCACTTTTATCCATCTATGCATTTTACCTCTTTTTACAGTGCAAAGTTACTAGCATTTTTTTATTTTTTTTTTTTTAAGTATGAGAATTATCTTTTTTTTTTTTGCATGTAAAATGTCTCAAAGGAGAATATCCAAAAAAAATTGGTAGTAAATCCACTTACTAGAAGCAGCAGAAGAGTGTTTTCGAGTCGTCCAACTTAATTCTACTTTTCTTGGACTCCCATGAGTTATCCAAATATTATCCTTTTTAATTGTGTTTCTCACAGAAGGTGTTCTTACTCACATAGTCTTAATTAACAGCTTGTGCATTGATTGCTATTTCACACCTCTTTTAATCACCATGTCATTCTTTTCTAACTGAGTTTCTCTTACATGCTCAGAGCGCTCTCAGCTGAACACACAAGGTCTTGTGGACTAAATTTGCCCCTGACTATCAGTTGGACTCTTATTGCAGCCAGCAATGACATCACAGTTCTTCAGCAGCCAATCAGAGAACATTTTCCTTTTACACTGGAGGTCTGTGCTTGTGAAGAGAAGTAACATTTTCATGTGAAACTGCATTAAAGGAAGGTGTTTTTATGTTAACAATTTGGAGTGAAATGTAGATAGAGAGATAGATGGATGGATTGGTGGGTGGATGAATTGGTGGGTGGATGGATGGATGGATGTGGACCAACATTCAAAACAACATATGTTGGTTTGTTATGCTTGTGTTCCCTGAAAACATGTTTTTATCTATAGCAAAACAGTGGGATATCATATTTACAGCTTACCAAATGTGAAGTCTGTCAAGTCTTGGGTAAGACACACTTTGTTTTTTTTGTTGTTTTTTTTTTTAATTATCTCTGCTGTGACATGGATGTTCTATGTTCCTTGAGAGAATTCACACCGTGTTTTGTCACTTAAGACAGCACAGGATCAATAATGTTATCCATCAGTTTTCAATGTTGCCGCACCCTTTGCTTGGAGGTTTTGGTTTATTTATCTTGTAGACAGCAGACCATTTCAATATGTTCCTATAAACTGATAATATTTCAGAGACAAAAAGCCCATTTAACCTTATTATGAATATCTGATATCATTGAAATCTCTGCTAACCCAATGTATTTACAAATCAAACATGGTTGCAAATTCTCAGTGCATTTCAAGGTTTCCTCTGAAAATCAGATGAGACAATATGAAAGCATCAATCTTTAAGTACCCTGTAAAAAGTTAACCTGTTAGGTAACCTACACTGTTAATAGTAGTAACATGCAGTGGTTACCTTAAGGAGCTATTT
The DNA here is from genome assembly GCF_019703515.2 of Myxocyprinus asiaticus. Classification (NCBI taxonomy): domain Eukaryota; kingdom Metazoa; phylum Chordata; class Actinopteri; order Cypriniformes; family Catostomidae; genus Myxocyprinus; species Myxocyprinus asiaticus. The sequence continues at coordinate 12,035,188 of NC_059383.1, forward strand.
CTGCCTGATCTAACAAAATTTATTTTGTTGGTGGAACCTAATGTACTTTGTGTGATTCTGACATACTGTATAAAATAATATTTCTGACTTGAATCAAACCATTTCATTTAGGTGTAAACATGAAGCATAAAGCAAGTTTTCTTTTTATGTACAATAGTAACAAAAGTAATTAGCAAGGGTAAGATCAAGTAGAAATAGATCCTTAAGATAACAACTGCAAAAACACTTTTTACAATGTAGCTTCTCTCGCAAATTCAAACATCCATGCAACATATTGCAGCATGTGTTTAATCATTCACCAGACTGTGCGAGCAGTGCCTTGCGTGCGTGAGTTGCCTATACATTTTCACATGCAAATAAGCATGTTTTCTCAGTTAACATTTTCTGCGATGTTAAAAGCAAAACATGTTTACTGGCTCCCAATGATGCAGCACTTTAAATTCTATAGTGGTAAGTGGGTGGATGTGCACTTTAAATATCTCAGCGATTGTCCTGTGTTAACCTTCATGTTTTGTTCATTCTTCTTGCTATATAGAGGAAAACGGCCATTAAGTCTGTTAATGAGCACACATGCACGAAAAGGGCTTCATTAATTGTAAATGTGCTGCAAATGTTCTGTGTCATTCTGTACAGAGTGTTTCAACCTGTCAAATTGCAGGTTGAACGTACTGTGCTTCCATGATGAAAACATAAACTCTCTAGCTATTAGAATATTAATGTGTTCTATTTGTTTTAACCCCCCCCCCCCCCCCCCAAAAAAAATTCTGATGGTATGCTAGCACAACCTTTGTGTTTCTGGATTGAATTGTGTCAGCAAGGCTTTGAAGGCAAACAACCCCCCACATATTACATCAGGGAACAATAATGTTGTCTATTCTGTAGAAACAACGAGGAACTGGCCAAGAGCACCTTGTGTGGTGTTTCCTCATCCACCACCTTGTCCGGATAAACGCACATACGCATCTCCTGATTGTGAAACACTAACCTTCGCCAATCACATACAGGGGCAAACACAAGAGATCCCAAAGCCCTTAAAGGGATAGTTCACCCAGAAATGAGAATTCTCTCATTATTTACTCACCCTCATGATATCCCAGGTGTGTATGACTTTCTTTCTTCAGCAGAACACATTTGAAGAAAAATAGAAAAATATCTTAGCTCAGTAGGTCCTTAAAATGCAAGTGGATGGTGATTTCACTTTTGAAGCTCCAAAAATCACAGTCAGCATAAACTTCATCCATACGAGACCAGCTGTTACATTAATGTCTTCTAAAGCGACACGATCGCTTTTGGTGTGAAAAAGATAAATACTGAAGTCCTTTTTAATATTGAACTCTAAATCATGCTTTCATTCTGCAGCGGTACATGCGTGTGACGTAATCAAATTGGCATTTGAAACACGTGAGAACTGATGCAAATGCATCACAGCCGGAAGAGGAACGCTGTTTACAAGTGAGAAGGAGGGACGCTGTACAGCAGCTTTGTTGGTTTTGGTTTAGATCTGTATTTATCTGTTTCTTTACTCACAATGGTGCGTTTTTGTACTTATCCTGGATGTCTCAACCGAGTGGAGCATGTGAGATTATGTCTGTATAATGGCAACCTGAATACATCACACAAGAGACTGCTTGGACTCCACCCTCTCGTGAAGCATTGGATTATAGTTAAAAAGTACTTAAATATTGATGTTTTTCACACAAAAAGCAATCGTGTCGCTTTGGAAGACATTAATTTAACCGCTAAAGTCATATTGATGATGTTTATGCTGACTGTCTGTGATTTTCGGAGCTTCAAAAGTGAAATCGCCATCCACTTGCATTTTAAGGACCAACTGAGCTAAGATATTTTTCAATTTTTTCAATCTTCAAATGTGTTCTGCAGAAGAAAGAAAGTCATACACACCTGGGATATCATGAGGGTGAGTAAATACTGAGAGAATTTTCATTTTGTGTGAACTACCCCTTTAATAGCCTGAAAAACATCCTTAATATCGATAGTTGATATTCAGGTTGACCGTTACTTTTCCTAATCATATGAGAACTGATTATAAACAGACTTACAACTTGTTAACATGCTTCAAACATTCTCAATGAGACATGTTACATTCATTATTTTTGGGGTCTCAGGGTCTCCGGGTTTAAAATGTAAATTAATGCAATGAATTCTCAAATGCTCTGATTTTCTGATTAGTGTACATACTATAGGAGTACTCACCTGCCAGTTGTTATATTTTATTGTTTATGTTGGCATCGAATTGGTACCAAACGGAAGCAATACTACTGCATATTGAATACAGACATAAGGTAAAACTCTCTGATTAGTATACACTTTGTGACAGGGTTAGTATAGTTTTGAATTTTTGATTTAGTTAATGAGCTAATGTAACTGATACCATGTAAATGTTTAACAATGCAACATTTCTCAGGGCAGTCTAGTGTCATCACTATCTACTGGCATTTCTAATGTAAGTGGGTTATAAAGGTTTAAAATATATTGTGTTGCAAATACTAAAATTAAAATTACTTTGTGGTCATTTTTAGTTTTGGAGCAATGAAAATGTATTTTAGTTTAGTTTTAGGTTTTTAGTTTTTTTCTTCAGTTTTTATTGCAGTCTTTAGTTTTTCACAATAATAACACTCCTCTGTGATACAATAGATGGGTTAAAGCTTCAACAAGGTCTGCCTGGGTTTTGAGAAACATATTAAAATAATTTTATGTAAAAGTAAATGCTAAATTTGATAACTATTTCTATAGAAAGTATAAAGACAGTTAAGTCAATCTAAACAGAACATGAGGGATATGCAAACACACACAAACACACACATACTGTGCATGCTTGAATTTGTAGTTCAGTAGAGCAGGGGCGTAGCAGTTGTTTTAAAAGTGTTTGTGTGTGTGGGGGGGGGGTGGAGCTGTCAGTAGGTGGCTGGCACAGACCCAACACTTACAATGCAGTATTAATATATTACAGTATATATTAATATATAAGTATGATATAAGTATTATATTAATATATACATATTATTTACTTTTAATATTTGTAGTATTTTAAAGAATCAAGTATTGAAAAATAATTGCTAAATTACCTGCAAAATAAAGTGCATACAATAAATGATTGAGCACAAGCTGGTCCTGAATGAATTATTTAATAAATTGCAATAATGACAATTGTGCATGTGCACAGTTTTATTTTTTACTCTGTGTTTGTGCATTGTGGGATTAAAATGTATCCAAGTGGCTCGAGTGTTTTGTCTACGTTCACCAAAATTCGTTCTGATCCATTTAATGATTCATTCAGTGACCATTTCTGGTGATGCCAGAAGGTGGTGACAAATGAGTGTCTTGTGTGAAATGAGTTAGTCACTGAATCAACGATCAAAAGATAATTTTAATCCTTTAAAATGTGTATGTCTGCAGACCTATAAAGAGACTTTAGTAGAGGTTTTACGCATTATAAGAACAATGAAAATCTATCATTTCCCTTCAGTTTGTGAGCTGCTGACATGATTTTTATCAAAAGACAACAATAATAGTCTTATATTATTATGAGTTTCAATAACGTCTGTACGTTTTCATGTATAAAAGTGTGTCTACATATCTATTGACTTCAGTAAAATGCCAAAGAGTTCTAAGAACACAGCAGATCTATCTTTTTTCCTAGTTTGTCGACTGCACACCAACATAGAGGTAAAAAACAGAAGCTGATATTAAAAATAGCTTTACATATTTAACACAGATCTAGTAATCTGCTTAAATTGGCAAAAACACCCGATCAAACTATTACCTCACAAACATAATAAAAAATCTTAACTTAATGAAAACTCATGCGCTGATATAAACTCACACTTACAAGTGTGCTTAAAAGAATGATTGGCCTTTGTTTCTTTTCCTTCTGCAGTGCATTTCACGTAATGCTGCCAATCAAGAATGATATGCCTTTAAATAATTCTTGTTTGTGTGTTCCTCATCTCTAGATTATTAATTTAGATCAACATCATTGGCGATAAAAAACATGGATAAATGAGCATTGTTGAAAGCATCTTTGTAGAAATTAACTCGCATTGATTAGACTGTCTGACTGACGGCCTATTACTTAAGGGTTTTTTCGGCTCATGAAACTCACCTGTGATTGGCTGGATGGTTGCTCAATCAGCCCAAAGTAACAAAACGCAAATAATACTTTATACAAATCCACCATTTGGACTCGATATTGGTTTAGCTTGAAAAAGTGCAGGGGACAAAATCATCACATCCCTCATGGCTGCTACGCCCTTGCAGTAGAGCAGTGAGAGCAGGAAATGAAGCACTTAAGTGCAAGTTTTTCCACAGGACGTGCCTCACACAGTTTTATCATGCGTGCATACCAGCCTTAGTCTCAGATAGTGCCAGTGAGATCTGATGAGCCACAGATCGCCCATCATCCTAGGGAAGTGAGGGTGGAGAGGGTGTTGTAGGCTTGTCTATTTAGTTAGGCGTATTGTACATGCTGTAAATTGGCATCAGTTTTCAACATTAGGAAATACTTTGATTTAGTCCAGTATGTACGTTAAAGGAATAGATTAGCGAAAAATTAAAACTGTGTCATTATTTACTTACCCTCATGTCATTCCAAACCCTGTATTCTTTTATTTTGTCAACCAACACAAATACAAAATGTTAAACATCTCATCATAGATCTTTGCCCTATAATGACAGCTGTCAAAAGCACCATAAAAGCAGTCTATGCAACTTGTGCGCAAACCTTCTGAAGTCATTCGACAGCTTTATTTGAGGAATAGTCCAAAATTGAAGTCATTATTCACTGGTAATCTTCACCTCTGTTGCAGCATTCTAATTAATTATGGTGCCTAGGGCAAAGGATATGAGCCAACTGAGAACCAGTGACGTCTGATTTTATTGGCATCCAGCCACTAGTGTATATACAGAATAAACAATATGTAAGGTTGTGGTGCCCCGATCAGGAAATTTGAGGCCGATACCAATCACCGGTATTCTGATCGGCCAATACCGATCCGATGACCGATTCTTTTTAAAGTGCCATTTGCTAATTATATGCTGCAATTATATGTTAATGCCCCACACTGTAAAATTACATTCAGTTTACATTCATTGTGAAATGCTAACATTTATTCGAATCAAATACAGTTCTGAATAGTTCTGTTGTCACTATCAAAAATCATTTTGACATACTGGCAACCATTAAACACCATGAGAGCTCACACAAAGCAGAGATGCATTTAAAAATAAGAGAGATAAATCTATTACAAGCTCCAAAACTACTCCAGTGAAAAATCATTAGTATCTATGATTTGTCAACCATCTTTGGCGTTTTGTTGTAATGCAAATCACAAATTATTAAGCAACTGCGTGAAGAAGCACTGAAGCGATGCCGTTATCTGATTGACGTAACTCACGTTACATCATGTATACTCAGATTTGCATTCACATGTTTACTTGTAGTTTAATTCGTTTTTACATCTGTTTGCAGTATCTTTTTCTAACTGTACATACAGTAATAATTACTGCCGTAATGACTCTTGTAAATGGGCACCTTACACTTAATTCATATACATGTAATTCAGACACAAAACAAACTAGCATATTAATCTAAATTACAGCATGTCTGAAAGTGTAAATTGGCGAATGCTTAGTTATTAACTCACCCTACAGTGGCTGCATTGTCATGTTTAGAGTGGCAGTGTATGTGTGATTTTGTGCATGATGCAATTGAAAAAAGATTGGCCCTGAATGATGAAGTTCGACCGATTTAGATTGTTGGCTGATCGATCATTGCACCCCTAATGTAAGGGATAATGTATAGTCAGCCGATCGCTATCGCTTATTACACCAAATAAATAAATAGACATGCAATATTGATTTCCGTTGAAATTAATTATGTGTGAAGAAACAAATCACAGAGTCTCTAGAGTTCTGTTGGTGTTTATTTTGCAAAAATGACAATTTGACTGCTCATTATCCAACTTAATATAAGACAACTTGTTAAATAAAGGGATAGTTCACTCAAAAATGAAAATTCTCTCATCATCTACTCACCCTCATGATATCCCATGTGTGTATGACTTTTTTCTTCAGCAGAACGCATTTGAAGAAAAATTTTAAAATTAGCTCAGTAGGTCCTTAAAATGCAAGTGAATGGAGATTTCTCTTTTGAAGCTCCAAAAATCACAGACAGTCAGCATAAACATCATCCATACGAGACCAGCTGTTATATTAATGTCCTCAAAAGTGACACGATCACTTTGGTGTGAAAAAGAGAAATATTTAAGTACTTTTTTAAACTCTAAATCATCCTTCCCTTCTGCAGCAGTACGCGTGCGTGACGTAATCGCATTGACATTTGAAACACGCGAGAACTGATGCAAATACGTCACAGCCGGAAGAGGAGCGCTGTTTACAAGTGATTAGGAGGAACGCTGTACAGCAGCCTGGTTGGTTTTGGTTTAGATCTGTATTTATCTGTTTCTTTACTCACAATGGTGTGTTTGTGTGCTTATCAGAATCAGAATCAGAATCAGCTTTACTGCCAAGTATGCTTACACATACAAGGAATTTGCCTTGGTGACAGGAGCTTCCAGTGTACAACAATACAAAAACAATACAAAAACGGCAGCAAGACATAGATAATAATTAAAATAAAAAATAATTATACACATACGTACATACACACACAGACACACATATACATACATACATACACACATAGTTATTGCTCAATGGGGCAATTTAACTGTTCATGAGATGGATAGCCTGAGGGAAAAAACTGTTCCTGTGACTGACGGTTCTGGTGCTCAGAGCTCTGAAGCGTCGGCCAGAAGGCAACAGTTCAAAAAGGTAATGGGCAGGGTGAGTGGGATCCAGAGTGATTTTTCCACTCTTTTTCCTCACTCTGGAAGTGTATAGTTCTTGAAGGGTGGGCAGGGGGCAACCAATAATCCTCTCAGCAGTCCGAACTGTCCTTTGCAGTTTTCTGATGTCTGATTTCATAGCTGAACCAAACCGGACAGTTATTGAAATGCAGAGGACAGACTCAATGACTGATGAGTAGAACTGTATCAGCAGCGCCTGTGGCAGGCTGAACTTCCTCAGCTGGCGAAGGAAGTACAACCTCTGCTGTGTCTCCCACTTCAGGTCTTGCGAGATGGTAGTGCCCAGGAACCTGAATGACTCCACTGCTGCCACAGTGCTGTTTAGAATGGTGATGGGGTGTTCCTTCTAAAGTCCACAATCATCTCCACCGTTTTGAGCATGTTCAGCTCAAGGTTGTTTTGACTGCACCAGACAGCCAGCTGTTCAACCTCCCTTCTGTATGCAGACTCATCGTCATCTCGGATGAGGCCGATGACAGTGGTGTCGTCTGCAAACTTCAGGAGCTTGACAGAGGGGTCCTTGGCGATGCAGTCATTGGTGTAGAGGGAGAAGAGTGGTGGGGAGAGGGGGGGCACCATCCCAGGGGGGCACCAGTGCTGATTGTGCAGGTGCTGGAAGTGAGATTCCCCTGTCTCACAAGCTGCTGCCTGTCCGTCAGAAAGCTGGTATTCCACTGACAAATAGACATGGGAACAGAGTGTTGGTGTAATTTATTCTGGAGTATAGCTGGGATGATGGTGTTGAAAGCCGAACTGAAGTCCACAAAAAGGATCTTTACATACTGTATGTCCCTGGTCTGTCCAGATGTTGCAGGATATGATGCAATCTCATGTTGACTGCATCATCCACAGACCCGTTTGCTCGATAAGCAAATTGAAGGGGATCTAGAAAGGGTCCAGTGATGTTCTTCAGGTGGGCCAACACTAGTGTCTTAAATGATTTCATGACCACAGACATCAGGGTGACAGGTCTGTATGCGATACATTAATATCCTGGAAATTATTAATTTAAGGAACACCACTAGGCAATACAAGGGTCAACAAAAGGTTAATTATCTTGGTTCCATAAATTGGCTCCACTGAATTGCCTGCTTACCGAGCAAGGCAAACAATGGCCCAGCACAACACAAATAATTCCAACCTTTACTATTTCAGTGATGGACAAGTGCTTACTCTGTCAACTGACATGGGAAACAGTGGTGCTGACCTGATCCATTTCTTATTTGAACACCTTGGACAGCACATTGTCAAAGCAACTGAAAAAGTAATGGAAACAGGCAGCCATGCACTTTGGTCAGTTATAGATAAAAGCTCACTGTCTGGGGAATCAATCAAGATGATTAATCTATGGCACTTAAAGGACGTACCTGATGGACCTGTTTCCCCTCACATGTTCACTGTAGTTTTTTTTTTTTATGTTTGATTCCTTTTGCTGTCTCTTTTTTTTTCTGTCTTTCATTTCATTCACTTGCATGATAGCTGAATACCAATGCTAAATAGAAAAAGAATGTATAGGGAAAATGTATGTAAAATGCTGGTTAAATTATTAAAATATCTCAAGTAAGTTTACTTACAAAAAGTTAGCTTTTTGCCAGGCTAAAATAGTACACTGTACTACTTTTTAAAATGATTTAAATGGTTTTATTAAGTCTAAAACATTATTTATTTTCAGTCAACCTGACCAGTACATTAGGTTTCACCAACAAAAGTCACATTTAAAGGAATAGTTCAGCCACAAATTATACTTCTCTTATTATTTACTCACCCCATGCCATCTCAAACTCATATGACTTTATTTCTTCTTAGGAACACAAACAAAGATATTTTGATGAAGATATGATATGAATATACTGTATACATACAATGCAAGTCAATGGGGTCTACAACTTCTAAGATCCATAAAGGCAGCATAAAGGTAATCCATACAACTTGAATGGTTTAATCCATGTCTTCTGAATAAATATGATCACTTTGGGAGAGGAACAGACCAAAATGTGAGAATTATAATTTTTGGGTGAACTACATCTTTAAGGGTCATATCAGATAAATCCGTCATATCACTTTTTCTGGTGTAGGCCATTATGTAGCCAATGGATATGAAGGCAAGAGAAATATTTCTTGTCATTATTCCTTTTTTCTTTTTTTACTGTATCTTAAACGACAGTCACATGCCAATAGCAATTAAAGAGATAGTTCACCCAAAAATGAAAATTCTTTTATCATTTAATCACCCTCATGCCATCCCAGATGTGTATGACTTTCATCTGCTGAACACAAATGAAGATTTTTAGAAGAATATTTCAGCTCTGTCTCTCCATACAGTGCAAGTGAATGGGTGCCATAAAACTCTGATGGTTAAATCCATATCGTCTGAAGCGATATGATAGGTGTGGGTGAGAAACAGATCAATATTTAAGTCCTTTTTACTATAAATTCTCCTCCCTGCTCAGTCAATATCCACTTTCACTTTTACATTCTACCTCTTCTGTTTTTGGTGAGTCACATTCTTCAAGCAAATCACCTCCTACTGGACAGGGAGGAGAATTTATGATAAAAAATGACTTAAAATTGATTAGTTTCTCACCCACACCTATCATATCACTTCATGCTCCCTTTATGTAGATTTTGGAGCTTCAAACTTTTGGCACCCATTCACCTGCATTGTATGGACCAATAGAGCTGAGATATTCTTTTAAAACATCTTAATTTGTGTTCTGCAGAAGACAGAAATTCATACACATCTGGGATGCCAGGAGGGTGAATAAATCATGAGAGAATTTTCATATTTGGGTGAACTATCCCTTTAACAACAAAATGGATTTTGAGCTTATGCCAAATTTAATCTACCACTCAATTGAAAAATAAATTAATTAATTAAATACATATCGTTCCAAAGCAGCTTTATGAAAAAAATATGTATATTAGGCCATACATATTAAATATACTGTATACTGTAAAATATGTTGTTTACATTTGCAGGCATGGGGTGTTTTGATGTTTGTTTTTCAGGAAGTTATACCCTGTTTGTGCAAAGGTTAGTGAGGTTTAGCAAACAGTTGCTAAGTCCTTGGACTTGTGTGCCATACCTGATGCATCTTCCACCCATTTAAGGTTTCAAATGTCACTTATGGGTTCACAGTTCCATGAAGTAAGATAGAGACGTTTTTTGTTTCAAGGGTGAGAGATTAGTAAGGTGGGCTGGAAAAGCCGGATAAAGAGGCCATTCAACCAGTAATGAAAATTCTGTCGTCATTTACTCACCTTCATGTCATTCTAAACCCATCTGACTTTGTCATTGTGTATAGCTGACATTTTATACAAAAAACGCAAATGCCCTGGCTCGTGACATAAAGTTTGCAAATTTGCAAACCTTGAGCACATCTGCATAAATTAATTTATTTTCAGTGTTATAGGGTATCTAGATATTTGGTACTTACTGCATCTGGGATGAACAACTCCCAACACAGTCTCCAATATCTCACAAAGACAGGAATGTTGACCAGACACACAGCCGCCATCGAGAGCTCTCTTTTTGTATGCACGCATGAGAGCTGGACAGCAGCTGCCAGCAAGCGTGTGTGTGCTGAATTAAGTGTGTTTTTGGTGTTATTAATACTGTAGAGAGACAAGCCTCATTAATTTATCTGTAAAGTTTAATATTAAAATATATTGTTTCAATTTTAAAATATAATACTGTACGTTTTAGCATCAACTTGATACCAAAGCACTGGTACTTTTGACATCACATAATGATAAAAACATTCGGGGCTTATGGAGAACATTTGTGGCTTTAAGGAATAGTCCTCCCAAAAATGAAAATTGTCTCATTTACTCATCCTCATGCCATCCAAGATGTTTATGACTTTCTATCTTCTGCACAATAGAAATTAAGATTTTTAGAAGAATATCTGAGCTCTGTAGGTCCATATAATGCAAGTAAATGGTGGCCAAAACGTTGAAGCTCCAAAAAGTACATAAAGGCAGCATAAAAGTAATCCATATGACTTATTGGTTGGTGGTAAACAAGATCTGGACCTAATATCCCATTTAGCAATGATATTCTACCAAAACGTCTTTATTTTAGGACAGGATATTTTTTGAATAAAGGATTCTTAAAAGTGACTCTTCAGGTTGTAGTCCTTGTAGCTCAAGGCTGTAGGTTCATTGGTTTTTCAGAGGGACAGCACTGTTAGTAAAGCTCTGCTCTGAAGGAATATCCACTGTCACAGTTCAGTCCTTCAGGACAAGAAACTGCTCTGTCAGTCAAACACTCAATTAATTCTTAATGTACAGGGGCATGAGTGAAATATTTTGTACTCTGTGCTCAGATCAAAAGTATAAATAAAATTATGTTATTGTGTCCAAGAGGCAGAACAAATTAAGCTCCTTTCTTTTCCAGCCCCAGGATGTTTAGGTAATTATATGCTAGAGTATAAAGCTAAGCACAATGCTAACACAAAGACTTTTGCATTTTGAGCATACATGTTACATTTACTGAGTCTGTGGTCTTTGGGCTGTGTGATGTGTGCAATTTCTGCAGCACTTGCGCCAGTGAAAGGAATTGCAAAAATAATTGTTGTTGCATTCCAAATACTTTTTTGATTAAAGTAGTGCCTAACTTAAAATAGTCTAATGTCATTACATTCAAAACAGATAAGCAGTATTGAAATATTGAGATTTAAGACAGCTGTCAAAAAGGCAAATGTTATATATATATATATATATATATATATATATATATATATATATATATATATACAACAGTTAGTTCCGGTCCTCAAATCTGATTGGACGAGATACGTTCCATGAGTACTGATGGTCTCACACATCAGCATTCGGATGCTTCACTGTGTGTATCACTCCGCTTGTGTTCGTGCCATTCTCAACTAAAGTGTAAGAGCAGTGCATATGTGTTAAGAGCTATCTGTCTCTTTACATTTAATTTTGTGACATTACATATTTTAGCCAGCAGGTGGAGGCAAAAGACCATTTTTATGTGTAATATGAGCCAGTTGGTGACGTGAAGTGAGTCTGCGTCACTCAGTGTTTACATTCAACAGCACTCCGTGATCACTCGTATTGCTACTACACTACTAAAGCTAGGAAATAGCTTTAAACAGCTTTAAACTTACAACATCAGCCTTGAGGCTCATCACAGCTGAGAGACACAACAAACTGATTAATTACACAAACTTAAGGTGCTTACCTCTTACCGGACTTTCCACATTGGAGAGGACAATATGGCAGAGGTGAGTTCGGTTTCTATAGTGAAAGACTCTTGCGCACCAGCTACCGTGAAATAGGCAGGAATACCCCTGCTTGGATGGCTATTTTAATAATAGGATGCATTTCACCAAAATGACATTATCTTCAGAAAGCTGACTAACAGTCTACAGCATCATCAACAGGTGATCACACACACTCCATCTCTCTCTCTCTCACTCTCTCTCTCTCTCTCTCTCTCTCTCTCTCTCACACACACACTCACACACACATCCTTGTTTCTCCAATAACATGTTACAAACAGCCCAAGCTGTGAGACTAGTAGTTCTGAAGTGATGTTTTTGAGAGGCTTGGATGCATCATTTGGTTTGAACCAGCAATGGCAGATTCTGATCCGTCACGTAAGAAAGTAGTTCCATGCACAAATGCTTTTTTTGTGACCGTACTCAGTTTTTCCTAATTTTTTAAATTTGACTTGTTTATTGAACTGTTTATTAACACTCGCAATCGTGCTATATGGCCCTAAATCAGCACTGCTGTGATTAACTACGAATCGCACTGCGGCCGAATCACAGCAGTGCTGATGCAGGGCCATGTCGCACTCTTGCTCGTGTGATATTGCTTAAATATATAACCTTTTATATACATATATATATACATTTTACATATAAATATATAAACATTTTTAATTGTGATTAATCTCAGATTTTAAAAGTGCTGAAATTTGACTCTATTTGACAGTACTTATTTCCTGTCAAAATGCGTTTATTTCCTTCTTTGGAAAGAACAACACAATAGAACAAAAACATATGTAACAATAATGCTTTATTAACATTTTCAAAACTCCACAGTACAAAGAAAGAAATTCACTAAAATACCAAATTAAACATTTACCAAAGTCTAAGTGGGATGTTGACTGATTGATAGAACTATTATTCACTGCAGTGTGCATTAAATCTCTTAAACCCTCATCCTCCTCAATATTTTTAGTCATCAGGCTGTCTTTTTTTTAACTTTGGATATGGAATGCACACAGTTAGTTTCAGCAAGTGCCACGTTGAACTCCATATGAAAAGTGCGTCTTGTTCTGCTTTTAGCGCTGGCACTGCAGATGGAAATATAATTCATCCGAATTGTCTGGTAATAATTAGCCGACGCTTCAGAAGCTCAGCAGCAACATGTCCCCACCACTTTTTGCCTTGGCCAATTTTGTCCCCACCACTTTTTGAAATAGCTGTCCTGAATTAAGTATCTAATGCAGGAGAAACATTACCAGTTCTTAAGCAGGAGTTTCCAAATCCCAGGACCAACAGATATAGGGATAAAGTTACTGAATTAATTATAATAAATATTTATTGCAGCACTTGAACTGGTCATCCAGAATAACTATTTATTTTAAAACAGTATAACATTATTTGAAAGTATTTTTGCATAACCTAATTTATATTCATGAGTTTCATGACATCACAACCAGCAGACCCCCCTCCCCCTATAAAATGTAACCCACCACTTTTTAAAACAAAGTAACCCATTGAAAATAGTCGTGTTTGTAATTAAGGAATGACAATAAGTTAATATGCGTGTATATATATTGTATATGGTTGCAACAGTCCTATTCTTGTGCAGTAATAGCGCATGAATTGACAGGATTAAGATGCAGGTTTTTGCGCTGGAACCCGCACACAAGTGGCAAGACTGTGGAAAAAACAACTGTTGCAAAACAACTTTTCCTGAAAAATTCTGTGTATGTGTGGCCCAAACATTCTTGCAGTGACTCTGTGATGTGAACCGGATGAACAGAGTCTGACAGAGAGGTCAAGGCTGAGGCATGGCCACTGTAGGCTACATCTGTCTTCCTCTAATGTCTGCAGGTCAGCAGCCTGTCAGGAAACTGCTTGATGATTCCACATAGGACAAAGGCAGTTGGGCCTGTTATCACTGTATGCCAGGGGCCCCAATAAAATTTATTAGGCAGAGAGGACTGTTAGGCAGGATGAGGGACAAAACAGAAATGATAAAGAATAATGCCAAGTCAGCTAAGAGCTAAATTTAATCCCCTAAACAAATAAGATTAATATTTGTATACAAATTTGTGCATATAAAACTAGCTACTTAAGACTCAAAGTCATACATTTACTATCACTTAAGACCATTTACATGAACTGTATAGCTAACCCAGCCAACCTTTGCCAAACGAAAGCATTTAATGTGTCTAGTACCGTGCGCTGGCATCTAATTTTCCTACCACTTTAAACAGCATCCCATTTGTCACATTCGCAGGCACAACCTTTATATCAGTGCACCACAAGACCATAATGGGGCATCAAACAGGGCAAAGCTGTGAAAAGTCAATTCTCCTATAGGCCAACTGCCACTTTACCAAGCACACTGACAATTACAGGCCCCTACTGTGAGGACGCTCTTATTATGTATTTTTACTGCTCCGAAAGCCTACAAATGCAATGTTTGCACCCAGCTAATACATTAATGTTCTTAAAGCATTTTTCAAGCGTTATATTTTGGTTGTGGGAACAAAAAAGTGTCCAGGTTTTCTCACCATAAGTAATGTTATTTAAAACATTCCTGAAAATGTGAACACTTTATCCTTAAAACTTAATTTTCCCAACTTCTTCAGTTTTCACTTTCAGAAGAAATAAATGTAAAGAAATCTAGTTTAAAGGATTTACAAACAATGTTGTACTTATAACGTTTTCTCCTAAGATTTCGAGAACTTTAATAGAATACTAAAAATGTCACAAGGATGTTCCATTAACATTAATTTAACAACACTTGTTCCTTATATAACATTAGTAAAAAATTGTTGGAACATTCCATATTAGCTGGGAGGTGGTTTCTTGTAGTGAATATCTAAATGAGAAACATTTAGTTTAGAATTATTGTTATTTATAACCATTTCGAATTCACATTTAGGCTAAGATAAAGAGCTTTGGTGAAATACATTTTGTCCATTTTAAATCCTAAATTAAAGACACATATGTCAACATTGACTTTCAACCCATTTTCTACACTAGGACAACATGAAGGGTAACAGAAAAGAGATCCATGAACTCTTGCTGATGGTTTTCATGTCCACCACTAAAACCCAGTCTTGTGTAGCCATACTGGTTTGGTCCATATTGTAGCTAATTATATCAAGAACTGCTGATTTAGACAGTAAGAGACCATCTGACAGTGACCAACATGTAAAGTGACTAAACACAGTGTATTTAGTTTTACATGTTGTTTAGGAACTGGGTTGCCTGAAATACAATATATTCTAATAATGGACGTGTGACAAATATCAAATGAAATGGTGCGACAGTGTCCACAAACAGTTTTACAGAAAACGCTGGAAAAATAGCAGAAAAGGTGTAAAGGTTTCTGCCTGTATAAAAGTACAGACATTTCACAGACACAACTCATAAAGCAAAACGGGATGTACAGTTCTGTTCATGGATATCTAGTTTACTTGGTACTAAGTGCCTCGAACAAAACTAATAAAATATCATTAAATCTGCACAAAGAAACTTAAGTAAATACATTAGACCGCTGCTGCCAGCTCATGTCACAATGTCAAAAAAACATCAGAGCAAGTACAATCCCGATAGACCAAAAGGGATGTTACTTACTGAACCCCCCTTTAAGTATCCATGGTATGAAGCACTGCAGCATATCAGATATTGCAATATGTTTGTATTAGTAAATTTTGGCACACTGGAGTAAATTCTGTCATCCGGATCATGTAATATAACTTAAAGTGATATTATGTACGTAGCTTATGATGTCTATAGTTATCAAACAGTGAAAAATGTGTCAGTTTTAGAGTGAGAGGTGTTGACCTAGAAATACCTCAAATTACTGAACCGTAAAAGAGGGAAAAAAGAGGGGAAGGGGTTGAGTGTTTTTCTCATGTCTACATCCCTTTTTAATTGTATTTTTGGATTATGTATTCAGAGGTTAACCTTCTTGAATGAATACCTTGATTTTTTTTTTTTTTTTTTATATTAGTGTAATGACATGTACCAAGTAGCATTTAATTAATTAGCAACAAGCATTTAAAATGTAATAAATGTAACAGCATTTAATTACACAGTGTCGTTGTGACATTTAGACACTTAAATCCAAATTGTTCTTGTTGTCTATGTAGTATTTTGACTAGGCATGTGGCGGTGTCAGATTTTCATACTTGATTTTTGCCAAAGCTTTTATCACCACATGTGGTATAACTGCGATATTGTACTTTACAAAAAAGTTGAAAGATAAACAAATGTTATTTTTGTTCTTAATAACAAGTATAATTTAATTGATCTTTACATAAGCTGATGTGAAAGACACCTGACTCTTACCTTGAGAACTGTTTGAGTTGTAGTGACCTGCTCCCCTTTCACTGCAGTAGTTTATGACCTGAATGGCATTTATATATACATGTAATACAGAAGTGTGAATTTCCAATAAGCAGAAGTTTTAAAATTTAAACAAAGGGATCTGGAAACCAATGTGGTGAAGCCAGTTTTAAATTGGGATTTCCATGAGTTGTTTAACAGTGTTTTTTATGTGTTAGGGGCTTTAACTGGAGGATTTGTTGTATAAGAATGAAATACCTTACAGGTCATCTCTCACAATTAAATCATCTTCACTCACTGAAATATATTGTGGTATTTTTATGATTCATGTTTTCACTGCCATTGCTATATTATGATTTTTTCTTTCTGTTTTTTTCACTTTCAGTATTTTGTCAGTCAAATCCCCTCAAAATTATTAAAGCTATCAGATAAACAATATGTTGTGTCGTTTCTTTAACTCAGCCTCATGTTGTTTCAAACCCTATGCCTTTCTTTTCTCTGTGGAACACTAAAGGAGATTTTAGGAAAAATGTTAGCCTCAGTCACCACTCACTTTCATTGCTTACAATGCAAGTGAATGGTGAACATTTAGCCTGACATCTCCTTTTGTGTTCAAAAGAGAAAAGTCAAACAGGTTTAAAAAAAAAAAAAACAATGAAGCCATGTACATGATGAGAGAATTTTCATTTTTGTCTGAACTATCCCTTTAATAATGAGATACGTAAATAAACTAAATAAATTAGTTTAACAATGATTTTAAGCGGAAGCCAAGCAACAACAATTCTGTTTTGTTTTTTCCATGTTTCTGTAGACATTTTCACATTTGAGCTCATATACAGTATACGTTATGTGAGGCAAATCAAAAACACAACACTTGCAAACACATTTAAATGAACCCAAGAGGGAACATAAATTAGGTCGTCACTTCCAACTGCAATGTAGAGCATGTCAATTTGAATAGAAAAACATCAGAACATGCATATATTTAAAGTAACCAGGGCTGAAAATGGTTGGAACGGAGTTCCCAGAGTGAATTTTGTGGGGGAACGGCGTTCCCGTTCAAACTGGCTACATTTGTTAGGGGAATGAAGAGTATTTCTATCTTTTCTCGACTAAATAGCTAACGAAAGCTTTGCTGGTTTCTGCACATACAGTACTGTGCAAAAGTCTTAGGCACATAAGATGTTTCACAAAAACATTTGTCTTAAGATGGTTATTTATATCTTCAGCTTTATTGTGTCAATAGGAAATATAAATGTTAGACTCCCAAACATTACTTTTGCAAATAGAAAAGATTAGAACAGAAGAACAGGGAGCCCTGCAACAGATGGCATGGTCCCCACAAAGCCCCCCACTGAACATCATGTCAGTCTGAGATTACATAAAGAGACAGAAGCAACTGAGACAGCCTAAATACATAGAAGAACTGTGGTGAATTCTCCAAGAAGCTTGAAACATCCTATCTGCCAACAACCAAGAAAAACTGTGTC
This sequence comes from Myxocyprinus asiaticus, assembly GCF_019703515.2. NCBI lineage: Eukaryota > Metazoa > Chordata > Actinopteri > Cypriniformes > Catostomidae > Myxocyprinus > Myxocyprinus asiaticus. The sequence continues at coordinate 12,053,131 of NC_059383.1, forward strand.
CAGGTGTACCTAGGAGAATTGGTGCTTTTTTTAAAGGCAAAGGCGGTCACACTGAATATTGATTTAGATTTTTTTGTTTACTGGACTTTGTATGACATTAACTGATAAATGAAAACTATTTATGTCATTATTTTTGAAGACATCCTCACTATGCAACATTTTTCACAAGTGCCTAAAACTTTTGCACAGTGCTGTAAATCCGTGGGATCTTCTGCGTCTGTGGTTGCGCAATGTTGACCATCGTGAGTGGCCAGAACACATTCAGACAACAGATCGACAAACGGGCAACCGATCCACACATGCCTCCATACATGCTCAGTTTACCATTCCACGCACCAGAAGAATGCACAAATATATGATTTTCTTTGCTCACAATTCCATCCACAAGTACATAAGTTTATGTGCAATTTAATGCACAAATAAATGCTAAGCCATTTGTATTGGTATTATTCTTCGAGAATGACTGTTCTGCAGTCTTGCACACACGCGCAATGCTGGGGCTGTGTTTTAGTGTGGCTGGCAGCAAATGCCCATTCAATAAAATGAAGGGAAATATCCAGTAGATTTGGCTAATTTGTTTTTTAAGAACAAAAGAAAAAAAGTGTGTTCAGAATGTTCAGTTTCGACCAAGAATTTTAATTTCTCAGTGTTGTTAATGGAGATATAATCTCTGTAATCTGAAATAAGTGTTTTATGTTTTTATTTATAATCAAATTCAATTTTTATCCATGATGGCAAAGCCCCATTTTCAGCTGTCATTACTCCAGTGTACTTAGAAAATAATGTGTCACATAATCCATAAGAAATCATTTAATATATTAATTTAGTACTAAAGTAACATTTCTTTTTGTTAGAATGGTTCAAATGGTTGTGCTTCTTAATGAAGTGTGGAAATCGCAATATAGTGTATTTTCCAGCTGAGGTATTGAGTACACTTGCATTTTTTAGAAGTTACTTCACACTTGCAAGTCAAATTTCAGTTTTAAAAATAACCAAAAAGAAACATATTTCTCCTCAAATTCATCAAACTATTGTTTTTTTGAGAGATGAAGGCTGTTCTATGCACTTCTGTTCTGAAAGAATAAAACAAACTTGATCTAACCGGGACAGAGAGACAAGTGGACAACCCAGATGCACAACAACAAGAAGACAAGTACATCAGAGTCTCTTATTTGAGAAACAGACTCCTCACAGGTCCTAAACTAGCAGCTTTAATGAACAGTATATGCCGAACCGTTGCATTGCTACAAGTAGTAGAGGATTCTTGGATGAACAGAAGGTTTATAGAATATATCATTTATTTTTAAAGAAATAATAAATTGTAACATTATAAATACCTCTACTGTAATTTTTCAATTATTTTCAGTCAATTTAATGCATCCTCGGTGAACAAAGCAACCCCCTCCCCCCCACCAACTACAGTTCCCCCAGTGAATCTTACCCAAAATAACCTGTGCAGAGGGCAGCGAGGGCTTTTAAAAACTGTCTCTCGTCATCCTCTCCCCGATCCAGACTTGTGCTGTTTGGCTTTATTTTGGTTTTGTTATTATTTCATTTCCTGTACATATTCCTTCTCTTTATTAAATGATATTATTTGAGCCTGTATCCACACAGTGGCACTTGTGCAGATGCCACAATTTATTATTGCAGTATCAGTGTATAGTTAGTGATGTGACAGAGATGGGACCGCAAGAGAAAGTGTTCACCTTTATCAACGTAGTTGTCACTCATTAACCACAAACTAGTACTCAATTAAAAAACCAAAGGGAATTCCAAGTTTCTCATTTGCATGAGTATAAACAATGAAACTATAGCAACGTGTGGCTGAAAGCCACTTTGACTTTTAAACACCTTTTAACATTAAAGCTACAAAACCTGATTTAACAAAGGTTATATTTGGCAACCTAGTCTCATAGAACTATAACTACATTTTTGCAAATTGACTTTTATGTGCCAAATTCTACACTTCACCTGTAATGTTTAAAGAAGGTCACGAGAGCGGGATCTAGGAGCAACTTAACTTTAATGAAAAAATAAAACAAAATACAAAACAGGATAAACGCTGGAACAGCACAAGACTGGGAACCAGGAAGCAAAAACAAAAGTAAACAAACAGAATAGAAACCGGAGCACGAACTGGAGAGAAACACAACAACTGACAAAGGTAAAACAGACATCAGGGCAATATATACACAGGGATAAATGAGGTAAATGAAACACAAGTGAGAACAATAGGGAACAGCTGGTAGTGATCAGGGCAGTGAATTATGGGAAATGTAGTGCAAGGGAGACTAGAGACAGATGACAGAGGCAAAACACAGGGCAAAACAACAGTGAATCATGACATCGCCACAGTTTCCTGGTGAAATTAAAACTAGAGGCGCTACAACAACTGTATGCTTTAGTCACTTTCACACAAATCACGACTACAATGGCTGATTGAGACTTTATAAATATTTATTTTTTGCTCTTTTACTCACACACTGCTACGTTATGATATTGAAACACTTTTACAATAGCGCATCATTTGAAAACTGATACATTTTATCCCCTGTATTACAGACCCACCTGCATTTACACACTAATTCCAACATGCTTAGCTTGCCAGGTAGCTCACCTAACAGAGTGTTGGGCTTTGGACACAGACAACCATAGGTCAAGACCAGATAAGAATACAAGCTGAGATGTGAAATGAAAGTGTAATATAAGCAACATGAAATGATGTGGTTGCTTCAGAAAATGTGCTTTGCATGTTGCATTTGCTTTTACAGCACTATCGGGTTGGTTTAGGGTATGATGTCTGTTTTGTTCACCTTAATCTCCATAAATATTGTTAAATACTTGTATATTATAATAAAATGTACCATTCTTTAATATTTCTGACTGGCCATGAAAAAATTAAAATAAATAAATAAAACAGCACATGGCCTTTCCCAATAAGAGCATTTTCTAGGAGCAATTTTACGAACGTTCGTTATTTTTAACACTCATTTCCCAAAACTGCACTTAACATGATCGAGCGAGAACGCACTTTAAGTGCTACTTGAGAGAGTCATCGTTCGTCATTGTAACTTTATTATATTTATGCATAACTTTATAAATACCAGTAATTTACCTCTCTGGTAAATTTTAGTAAAGTTAATTTAATTTCTTAAATACTCAACCTAATTAATTACATAACTGTGTATGGTTTGTAAGTTACATTTTGTGCAGAATGATCTATTACTTTTATACAATTGCTGCTTAATCCATCAAAGAATTATGTCTTTGATTTAAATAGCATGAGGATCTGACTGTCATTTTTTACAGTTTGACTTAGTAATGTATAATGTTGCAGTTCCTTATAAAATTACTGGTCACTGGCCAGTTTATTTGGCGCTTGGCGAGTGTTAATTTGGGTCCCCTGGTTGTGAATCTGGACTTCTTTCACTGTATTTTAAGTGTCCACGACAACGTAACCATGCATGTTAATTATTGCGGTATACCATATTACCGAATATCAGCACGTCTATGCTCCTGCACACATATATTCAGTATCTGTAGTGATTTCACTTAATATTTGATTTTTCTTCCTATCGTTTCATTTTGTTCATGTACATAAGTATGTGACTACTGTAAAATCAAGTTCCACAGCCTTACAGCAATAAGTTATGCAGTCATGGGATCAATTGTGCATAGAAATGGACTTATCACTGCTTTCAGACAAGAAGGCTAATCGCATTCTTGAGCTGGCTTACTCACATGCTCTGAAGTAATGTCGTTTGATTTGAACAGCTCTCTGTGACGCTGTTGACAGATCTGGTTATGGTCAGTGCTGTGGAATGACTGCAGCTTTGATAAAAGGAAGTCTCATGATATAAATAGACATTGTATACAGCTCTGAAATACTACTCTGATATTATAGTTATAGTACAGTAGCTAATGACACTAATTCTCAATGCAGTGTTAGATTAGCTAGTTAGAGTCACCCCCCGTCCCACCGCCCTTTCATGTGATCAATGAACATTCTGTACAAGGGGATGTTTCCTTTTTTGGCACACTTAGATCACTTTAAATAAACCCGGTCATAAATTTCAAATCAAACACTGTACAAAGCAGACATACTATAAACAAATTTAATGAAAAATTATTTTAAATGTACTATTTACATTGTGGCTTCCTAACACAATGAAGGTGTGGCTTCCGTTAAGTTTTTGCCAAAAATGTAGAAGAACTGAGGACAGGCCAAACTGAGATGGAACACAGTGTTAAACAATGAAGCTATTTCTAATGCAGTCATGACATGCCTATAGAAATAGAGCTTTTGACGTAAGAGGCACTATTAAACTCAAGACAGTAGTGTGCAAAAGGTCAAAGCATTGAGTACTGGAGTTATTATCAACCGATTAAGACAAGCACTGAAAACATGGATAGTTTTCCGCTATAAGACCAAGAATTGGGTTTTAGGAGTTGGGAGTTTGGACAAGGAAAAGGGGGTGGAAAAAGAATTTACTTGAAATTTGGGTTTGAAGTTAGGAATAAGGATGAAGATTAAGATTTTAAGGTTGATGTTTGGTTGTAGGTTTAGGATAGAAAGACAGGGGCTAGAGTTAGGAGTAGGGGTTAAAGATTGGGGGTTAGGGTCAGGATTAGATGAAGTAGGGGGTCTGGGGCAGGATGTAGGGTTAGGGTTGGGATTTATGGTTGGAGGTTAGGGGTTGGGATTGGGTGTTTGTACAAGGCAAAGGGCTTGAGAAAGGATTTACTTGAAATTTGGGGTTTGAAGTTAGGAATAAGGTTGAAGATTAAGATTTTAAGGTTGAGATTAGGTTATAGGTTAAGGGTAGAAAGACATGGGCTAGAATTGGGAGTAGGGGTTAAAGATTGGGTGTTAGGGTCAGGGTTAGATGGATTAGGGAGTCTGGGGCAGGATGTAGGGTTAGGGTTGGGATTTATGGTTGGAAGTTAGGACTAGGAAAAGGGGTGGGGACAGGGATGCGGGAAATGGGAGTGCAGGGTGTACCACAGCGTCCCCTGTTTTCACAGGATTGTAAATGCAATGTAAACGGTTTTTTCTTCACCATTTTCTGTCAAAAAGTGTATATGTAATATATAGTCAAATGTACCAGCGTACAGTGCATCCAGAAAGTATTCACAGCGCTTCACTTTTTCCACATTTTGTTATGTTACAGCCTTATTCCGAAATGGATAAAATTCATTATTTTCCTCAAAATTCTACAAACAATACCCCATAATGACAATGTGAAAGAAGTTTGTTTGAAATCTTTGCAAATTTATTAAATAAATAAATAATAAAATAAATAAATAAAAAAAAACACATGTACATAAGTATTCACAGCCTTTGCTCAATACTTTGTTGAAGCACCTTTGGCACCAATTACAGCCTCAAGTCTTTGAGTATGATGCTACAAGCTTGGCACACCTTTTTTGGGCAGTTTCTCCCATTCTTCTTTGCAGGACCTCTCAAGCTCCATCAGGTTGGGTGGGGAGCGTCGGTGCACAGCCATTTTCAGATCTCTCCAGAGATGTTCAATCGGTTTCAAGTCTGGGCTCTGCCTGGGCCACTCAAGGACATTCACGGAGTTGTCCCAGAGCCACTCCTTTGTTATCTTGGCTTTGTGCTTAGGGCCGTTGTCCTGTTGGAAGATGAACCTTTGCCCCAGTCTGAGGTCCAGAGCGCTCTGGAGTAGGTTTCCATCAAGGATGTCTCTGTATATTGCTGCATTCATCTTTCCCTCGATCCTGACTAATCTCCCAGTTCCTGCCGCTGAAAAACATCCCCACAGCATGATGCTGCCACCACCATGCTTCACTGTAGGGATGGTATTGGCCAGGTGATGAGCGGTGCCTGGTTCCTCCAGACATGACGCTTGCCATTCAGGCCAAAGAGTTCAATCTTTGTTTCTCATGGTCTGAGAGTCCTTCAGGTGCCTTTTGGCAAACCCAAGGCGGGCTGTCATGTGCCTTTTACTGAGGAGTGGCTTCCATCTGGCCACTCTACCATACAGGCCTGATTGGTGGAGTGCTGCAGAGATGGTTGTTCTTCTGGAAGGTTCTCCTCTCTCCACAGAGAAACGCTGCAGCTCTGTCAGAATGACCATCGAGTTCTTGGTCACCTTCCTGACTAAGGCCTTTCTCCCCCGATCGCTCAGTTTGGCCAGGCGGCCAGCTCTAGGAAGAGTCCTGGTGGTTCCAAACTTCTTCCATTTATGGATGATGGAGGCCACTGTGCTCATTGGGACCTTCAATGCTGCAGAAATTTTTCTGTACCCTTCCCCAGATCTGTGCCTCGATACAATCCTGTCTCGGAGGTCTACAGACAATTCCTTGGACTTCATGGCTTGGTTTGTGCTCTGACATGCACTGTGAACTGTGGGACCTTATATAGACAGGTGTGTGCCTTTCCAAATCATGTCCAATCAACTGAATTTACCACAGGTGGACTCCAATCAAGTTGTAGAAACATCTCAAGGATGATCAGTGGAAACAGGATGCACCTGAGCTCAAATTTGAGTGTCATGGCAAAGGCTGTGAATACTTATGTACATGTGATTTTTTTCATTTTTTATTTTTAATAAATTTGCAAAGATTTCAAACAAACTTCTTTCACGTTGTCATTATGGGGTATTGTTTGTAGAATTTTGAGGAAAATAATGAATTTAATCCATTTTGGAATAAGGCTGTAACATAACAAAATGTGGAAAAAGTGAAGCGCTGTGAATACATTCCGGATGCACTGTAGGTGCTCCAATTTAAATGAGTGTTGTGGGCACTCACTTAAAAACACGTTTGTTTGTTCTACTACGTGGAGTTTTGATGTGTTGTATATACGTATTTACGATATGGTAAAAATGACATGCCCCCAACCTGCCTCATCTGACATTTCATCACCCCCGCCCAAAAACATCTTCCCGCACCCCTGGGTGAGGATAAGGATTTACTGTGAATTTGGGGATTGAGGTTAGCAATAAGGATGAAAATTAAGGTTTTAAGGTTGATGTCAGGGGTAGATTTAGAAAGTTAGGTAAAGGTTAAAATTAGGGGTTTAAGATTGGGGGTTAGGGTCAGGTTTAGATGAAGGAGTAGGGGTCAAGGGCAGGATTTAGGGTCATGGTTCTGTTTTATGGTCAGAGGTTAGGAGTTTGAGATTGGAGTGGGGATAGGGGCCAGGACTAAGTAGAGGAGAAATAAAAACATTGCTCTATTTGTTTGAGCAATACAATCAGCTTGACATAGCAACATTGGCTCAACCAATTTAGGGCGGGACTATCTGTCTGACCAGTGGCAAATAAGGGAAACCTTTTCTTGGCAGTCATCACCTGTATCTTCTCGGAATGAAAGTTCACTTACTGTATCTATTTCTGGACACAGACCCTTTAAGAATGACAGCTTGTCATGCACTACTAATACACTGTGCTTCAGTGTACCCAGATGTAACTAGATTTGGAAAGGATGTTATTACTCTGACACAGTTTCCCCGCTAATAACTTTGATGTGGTTAAGACAATAAGCTCATGTACCACTCTTTAACCACTATCTAAAAGAAATATCTCTGTGCTGAAATAGGCAGTGCATCAGTTCACAGATACAAATTTGTTTCAAGTGTTGGGTCTCGTACATTGTGTACAGACGTGCACTGTACAGTTGTACTTGACTCTGTTAAGAATCTCATGGAGATTTAGACAGGACATCCAAACTTAACGTAAAGGGACAGTACACAGAAAAATGAAAATGTTATCATGAACTCACCACATTTTGTGACTTTGACTTATTTTCTTACGTGGAACACAAAAGGCAATGTTAGGCTTAATGTTAGTCTTAGTCACCATTCAGTTTCATTTGTTGTGAGGTGAAGGCAGTGAGGCCTTTCTCATGGATTCAGATTAGGCTCAGTTCAGTACTTAAACCACAATATTGCATATTACTATATTTAATTCAGATTTCAAATGCAGTTTGCACACTTAACTGGGCTAGGCTGTGGCTGGGTTATCAAAAGTGTACTATACCATACTTTACAGATACTTTCAGCTTTCTAAAATAATGGTGTTTTTCTAATCAGAATCTTGAATATGGTGCTTTTGAATATTGAAAGCAATCATAGACCATACTATCACACCCCCAAAGCAGCAGTTCTCTCGTCTTGATTTAATTTACAGGTGCATCTCAATAAATTAGAATGTCGTGGAAAAGTTAATTTATTTCAGTAATTCAACTCAAATTGTGAAACTCGTGTATTAAATAAATTCAGTGCACACAGACTGAAGTAGTTTAAGTCTTTGGTTCTTTTAACTGTGATGATTTTGGCTCACATTTAACAAAAACTCACCAATTCACTATCTCAAAAAATTAGAATACATCATAAGACCAATAAAAAAACATTTTTAGTGAATTGTTGGCCTTCTGGAAAGTATGTTCATTTACTGTATATGTACTCAATACTTGGTAGGGGCTCCTTTTGCTTTAATTACTGCCTCAATTCGGCGTGGCATGGAGGTGATCAGTTTGTGGCGCTGCTGAGGTGGTATGGAAGCCCAGGTTTCTTTGACAGTAGCCTTCAGCTCATCTGCATTTTTGGTCTCTTGTTTCTTATTTTCCTCTTGACAATACCCCATAGATTCTCTATGGGGTTCAGGTCTGGTGAGTTTGCTGGCCAGTCAAGCACACCAACACCATGGTCATTTAACCAACTTTTGGTGCTTTTGGCAGTGTGGGCAGGTGCCAAATCCTGCTGGAAAATGAAATTAGCATCTTTAAAAAGCTGGTCAGCAGAAGGAAGCATGAAGTGCTCCAAAATTTCTTGGTAAACGGGTGCAGTGACTTTGGTTTTCAAAAAACACAATGGACCAACACCAGCAGATGACATTGCACCCCAAATCATCACAGACTGTGGAAACTTAACACTGGACTACAAGCAACTTGGGCTATGAGCTTCTCCACCCTTCCTCCAGACTCTAGGACCTTGGTTTCCAAATGAAATACAAAACTTTCTCTCATCTGAAAAGAGGACTTTGGAACACTGGGCAACAGTCCAGTTCTACTTCTCCTTAGCCCAGGTAAGATGCCTCTGACGTTGTCTGTGGTTCAAGAGTGGCTTAACAAGAGGAATACGACAACTGTAGCCAAATTCCTTGACATGTCTGTGTGTGGTGGCTCTTGATGCCTTGACCCCAGCCTCAGTCCATTCCTTGTGAAGTTCACCCAAATTCTTGAATCGATTTTGCTTGACAATCATAAGGCTGCAGTTCTCTCGGTTGGTTGTGCATCTTTTTCTTCCACACTTTTTCCTTCCACTCAACTTTCTGTTAACATGCTTGGATACAGCACTCTGTGAACAGCCAGCTTCTTTGGCAATGAATGTTTGTGACTTATCCTCCTTGTGAAGGGTGTCAATGATTGTCTTCTGGACAACTGTCAGATCAGCAGTATTTTTATTATTAGTATTGGTATTATTACAGAGAATATTACATTTGATTATACAGTTGTAATATATTCTTTATATATAAAAAAAAAAGTTCTTCAATTTCAAGCATCTAGCTGTTGTTTTGTATCGTGCTTTTATTATGACGTGTGTTTTTGCCGGAAGCTTCACTTTTCCAGATAAACAGTTGGTAACATGGCCCAGTGTGATCATTGAAGACTTTCAAGATCAAGTCTAGAAGTGATCCCTCTTTCGTCAACTTCTCACATGTGCGCAGTCTGTTATGTATAGTCTGTGACACTACGTTCATCAGTTAACTATGTTTATCAAAAGAACAACATATAAAGTTAAAGATCAGTTCAAGATGACTAGCAAAATAACAACGGGATGCTCATTAACTGCTTTTAATTTTAAACAGCATAAGTGTTAATTCTACATTATTAAGAAGATGGCAACATATGTACTGCAGTGATGTACTTGAGGAATCGAGAATGGGCGGCAAGCTCCTCGTTGCTGCGAGTTCTGCAGCTCGCGCTCTTTTCCAGTCGAATCCCATAGAAAAATGCAAACAAATGTGTCCCCACTCAAGATATACATCCACTGAGGTGCAGATACAATCTTTGTTAATTAAAATATAAAGTTGCATATGGGCGGATTAGAATCCTAAACATCGGGGTGAATTAGTTACCATTAGACCACTCAGTCGGACTCAAACTATTGGCGCTGATTGATGTACTTCTCCATTGACTTACAATATCTCATGACCGACAGTAGCACACATAGATAAATTTATCAAATGTATAATGTGAAATATTTATTTTAGAGCTTGAACTGATAATCAAGGACGACTATTTATCAAAACAGATAATTTAAAATAATCTTTTACTAGCGCTCATCTTTGCTGTGCGACTTCAAACGCCGTGTATAATCTGTAGAATTGTGGAATCTCACGAGATTGATGAACGAGGAATCCCTTCTAGACATGACAGACTTTCAAGTCACGTCTAAAATCTCATCTGTTTACACTGTCCTTTGACTCTGACAAATGAAATGTAGGCCACAGTTTTGGAATGTTTGTATTGTAGATTTCTGGTGTTTGTTTATGTGGTAATTTTGAAATGTCATGTTTTAAATCATATTACTGTAAAGATCTTTGGTCAACTCTGTTGTTTTAAATGCTACAGTATATAAATACATTTGAGTTGAGATTAAAGTGCAAATGCTGTAATTTAATGATATAAATATACAGTATAGTTTACATGTGCTGCGTGTTTCACAGTGGATTAGTGCTCTGCTCTGTCATCTCATACAATGTGAATGATTCTCAATGTCTGTGGAGTTTCAAGTGTATGAGCGGTCAGATTTATAAATTAATTTAAAACACGCAGCTCATTCACAATAAGATTGCAGCCTTCAGCGGATTAATAAATCACACTAGGACATGTTATGATTTTAATTGGATTAATTGTCTATTTCAGTGTAAGGAGTAACAGAGGACTGTGAGAATTTTAAAGCAGTCGTGTGTCAGTCATACTGTGCACTGGTACCGGATAGAGTCAGTGCTTGGTACCACCGGTACTGCAGAAACACTGGTATTGTTACATCTTTTTTATTTTAGTACCGACTTGGTACCGAAGTACCGGTACTTTTGACAACACTAGTCAGCATGTAATCAAATAATCAAAAGCGTGTAATTAATATGCACTGAATATTGCAGCACAAGCCATGGTCTGTCCGTAAAAGCATGCATGACACTTTTGCATTAGTACAGTCTCTTACATAAAGCATGCTGGCATCCCTCCGGTGACCTTTTAGAGTCTAGTGCTCCACCAAGAGTTTTGGCTCTGCACTCAATTCCAAGTGCTGCCAAGTAAACTGATCTCTAGGGTTTGAAAATAGACTGATCACGCTTACAAAATGGGCCGTGATGTTTTATTATGAGCCACCGCAGCTCTGCTCTGAGGCAATGCCAGCATGGAAGAATGCCAGAACACACGTATTTATTTACAACAGCATTGAATGGGATTAGCATTAGCAGTAGCAGGCAGCAGTGGATTGAGCCAGACTGAGTTGTTTGGTTGATCACATGCCTAATGAAACACAGTGTTGTTCTGGCAGTCTCAAGGATTGAAGGTGGAGTAGGGCTTGGTTATTGGAAAATTCTCAAGGGAATTACTTGTTGGTCACAGGCAGGAGAGCTTCCATGAATGTTTGTAAAGGATTTTTGTTTGTTGGCAGTAGGGGTTGTGACAACTAGTTTACTAGTTTCACCACATGGTGCTATACTGGCTGTCGTATGGATTGAAGATGTGAGTGGGACAAGAGAACTGTTGGTCACAGGCAAGAGAGTTTCCAGGAATGTTTGGAAAGGATGCAATGCCATGTTGACACAATGGTATGATTGTTTCCTGATCCTTGGAAACACACACACACATACATACACACACACACACACATGTTGGTGCGGCTATCATTATGAGGACTCTCCATAGACATAATGATTTTTATACTGTATAAACTATAGATTCTATCCCCTAACCCTATCCCTAAACCTAACCCTCACAAAAAACGTTCTGCATTTTTACATTTTCAAAAAAAAAACATAGTTTAGTATGTTTTTTTTAAGCGAGTTGAATTATGAGGACACTAGAAATATCCTCATAAACCACATTTATAGCATAATTACCAGTTTGTAACCTCAAATTATTTTTCCTTGTAAACCACCCAAACCCGCCAACACACACACACACACACAGAGAGAGAGAAAGTGAGAGAGATCTACATAAGTGAGGATTCTAACATATAGACACACTCGCATATATACTACTGCATCACTGACCCATTATGCTCACTATCAGTGGTGCTTATACAATTTCAGTAATGCTAAATAAAGTATCACCTGACATTTGAGACTCTTGGTAATTCCATATAAATTGTTAATTAGGGTCTTCTTGAAAGAGTGTGTGATAGCATTGTGAGGTTAGTGAGGTTCTCACACATACACACTCTCTCTCTCACACAGACACTCACAGAAACCTGTTGATATCAGTAAACATAACAGTGAGTGCAACATCTTTAAAACTGCAACATCAGATCTTGTTTGGCCCATTTCATACCAAATTCATGTTTACATTCACACAAAAATTTGTATTGCTCTCATATTATGGTTTATATATATATATATATATATATATATATATATATATATATATATATATATATATATATATATATATATATATAATTTTATCCTGAAAAAGTGACATAAATAGTTATTTTGAATAAATAATTAAGGATCCAGATGTCTGTGATTGCTGTCATTTGAAAAATAACACAGACTGTTTGTTTGGCTGTCATGGATTCTGTCAGTGCGGGGACTGTTACAGCAGGCCATTTAATCTCAAGCAGCAGCATTCCTCCACATACAGACACCAGTGACAACAGTCTATCTACAATATGGATGCATTCGTCAATCGTGAAAGGAGGAGTTTTGGTAGCGTAGATAGCCCATCCACATCTTCAAATATAAAAAATAAATACTACAAAAATATGATGAGAGTTACTTTTCATTAGGGTTTACAGTACCTGGCACATCTGCTGAACTACGTCCGCAATGTGTTATATGTGGTGATGTGCTTGCAAATGATAGCATGAAACCCTGTAAATTAAAGTGGCGTTTGGAAACCAAACATCCAGCCTTAAAAGATGGATCCCTTGACTTTTTTAAATGAAAGCTTGAAGGCCTTAAACAACAAAGGTCTGCCATTAACAGACACACAACTTTCCCAAGTAAATGCCTTGAAGCTTCATATGTGGTCTCGCAACACATTGCTAAACTTGGAAAACCTCAAACCATTGGCGAGACATTGGTTTTGCCTACTGCAAAAGACATGTTCAGAATCATGTTCGGCGAAAGCTCTGCAGTGCAATTAAATTCAATTCCACTACCAAACGCCATCGTCAGTCACAGATTATATGACCTCGCCAATAATGTTAAAAGAACAATTACTAGACTTCATTAGGCAGAGCCCATACTATCCAATACAGTCAGATGAGACCATGGACGTAGCTGGGAAAGCACAATTACTCACGTAAAGTTTGTGAAAGACCAGAATATTGAGGAAGATGTTCTGTTTTGTCATCCTCTTCCATCCCACACAACGGACGAAGCGATTTTTAGTGTCTTGAATCATTTCATTCAAGATGCAAAAGTTGGCTGGGAGAAATGTGTCGGGGTATGCACTGATGGCACTTGACGGGGAGGTTAAGTGGGTTGGTAACGCGTGTTCAGCAGGTGGCTCCTCTGGCAAAATTGACCCATTGCATGATTCGCTGTGAATCACTGGCAGCCAAGACAATGCCTAAACCACTGGAGTCTGTTCTGCAGAAAGCCGTACATGTAATTAATTTTATCAAGGCACAGCCACTGAACTCTTGCTTGTTTTCTTTATTGTGCCAGGAAATGGGGTCTGAACATGAGCAGCTTCTCCTGCACACAGAAATCTGCTGGCTCTCAAGAGGGAGAGTGCTACAGTGTCTTTATGAACTTTGCGAAGAAGTTAAATCGCTTTTGATAAATATCAATTCAGAGCTTGCAAAACACTTTGACAACACCCAACGGTTAGCCTTTCTGTCGTAGTTGATACATTTGACAGGCTTAACATCCCTTGATGTTTGATATGTCCTTGCTGTGTTGAGATGCAAACCTTCTGCTTCTTAATGATAAAATCAGTGCTTTCATTCATAAATTGGACCTCTGGTGTGAACTTTGATGAAAAAAATATGTCGACATTTCCCATACTTTTCCGATTTCACAAAGGAAGGAAGTGGGTCTGGAGATATCTCTCCTGTCACTTTTGCAATATTGGAACACTTAAGTGAACTGAAACAGCAGTTCTGCTCCTATTTCTCTGAGGACTACAGTTCCTTTTCGTGGGTGCAAGACCCATTCATTTGCCCAGCCAAAGATCACAAAGAGTACTTTGGAAATGGAAGAACAACTTGTCAAATTAGTGAGTGACAGCAGGTTAAAACATCTGTTTGGTACTTGCTCCCATGCCTCGTTTTAGGTGTCATTAATGGGCGAGTACCCATATATGTGCAAAGCAGGGTTTTCAAAATTGATGGCGCTGAAGAATGAATACCACAATTGTGCACAAGTCGAAGATGATCTCGGACTGTCCCTGACCAATATAGAACCATGGACATAGATTCTTTGCAGAACAATGGAAGCCCATCCTTAACACTGATAGGCCACATTTGACTGCATTTGTTCCTAGATGCACATAATTAATCATATAAAAAACAATAATAAATAATTAGCTTTCATTGATTCATTGTTCTTTTTCAACAGTTCATTGTTCTTTATTCAAGTTGAAATTCTTATTAAATTTCAAGTTCTTATATAAGATCATATTCTTCAAGTTCTTAATGCCTAATGCCATAAAAAAACATGAATATTATCTATTTCTCACCCACACCTATCATATGGCTTCTGAAGACATGGATTTAACAACTTGAGTCATATGGATTACATTTATGCTGCCTTCATGTGCTTTTTGGAACTTCAAAGTTCTGGCCACCATTCACTTGCATTGAATGGACATACAGAGTTAAGATATTCTTCAAAAAATCTTTATTTGTGTTCTGCAGAACGAAGAAAGTCATACACATCTGGGATGGCATGAAGTTGAGTAAATGATGAGAGAATTTTAAAGTTCATTTAACTCTTTTAAGATCTACTATATGTAATAAAATGTTTGCAGATTTTTTTTCACCAGTTTACAGTTATCTTAATGGTGTAGTTACTGCATTTACCAGCAGGGGCTAACTGGACCATGCTAACCTGCCAAATCTTGACCTCTTGTTAATGGTTGGTAATTGGTTGGCTTGACCTCCTGCTTTATTTTCTTTCATAATTAAGCCAAGAGTGCAATGAACAGAAGACCGTAAACTTTCCTTTATCTTAAAAGGCAAGGCCTCAAGTGGCTTGTTGCTTTATTAGGGAACCAATCTTCTTAAATTACAGTGCATAATTGGATGTGTTTGTATAATTAGATGTGTTTGTTTGTTGTTACTGTTTAGCACTTATTAATGAGCACAACATGTGAAATTGTTCTGAACATTCTGTGCAAATACAGTCTGTTGCTTATTGGAGTACATTGCATATCCTGCTCCTAACTAATCACCAGTGATGGTTAACTACTTTTAAACTTTAAACTATGTGTAGCTACAAACTACGAGTTAATCTACAAATTAATTAAAATAGTCAATGTACAGTCAAGCTACTCTTCTGAAAAAAGTAGATTGTTACACTACAAGCTATTAACAAAATTAAGCTAACCACATTGAAGCCTATACTATCTGATGAATTAATGTATAATGTAATCAGCACAAAAAAGTAATGTGTAACGTAAATCACATAAATATACATAGATATTGAAATAACATAAATATACATAGATACTGAATTACATAGATATTGAATAAATGAGCCGCAAAAATTGAATTCTATATTAACAAGGCAAGTCTACAATATCAATAGTTGGGCTAATAATTTATAATACATAGCAAAGGAATTCTTGATTGTGATTATTATTATTATTATTAAAGGGACAGTTCACCCAAAAATAAAAACTTGGTCATCATTTATTCACTGTTATGGTGTTCCAAACCCATTCTTCCTTCTGCTCACTTTCATTAAAACATTTTTTCCATAAAATGAAAGTGACTGGTGACTGAGGCTGTCTCACTGATGAAAGTCATACGAGTTTGGAACAACATGAGGGTGAGTAAATGATGATAGAATGTTCATTCATGGGTGACCTGTCCCTTCAAGTAATTATTTATTGAACATTGCTGTCATTTATCATATTTCTGTTGCCGGCTTCTTATAAAAGCAAAAAGCCACTCAAGGCTGTTCTTTACCACAAGTTTAGTGATACTAAAATGTAATGGATTGTTGCTTTATTAGGAAATCAATCTTCTTAAATTACAGTGCATAATTGGATGTGTTTGTATAAATAGATGTGTTTGTTTGTTGTTACCGTTTAGCACTTATTAATGAGCACAACATGTGCAATCATTCTGAACATTCTGTGCAAATACAAACAGTCTGATTCTGATTGGAGTACACTGCATATCCTGCAAATAACTTATCATCAGTGATGGTTAAACTGCTTTTAAAATGTTAATTATGTGTAGCTACAAACAATGAGTTAATCTACTAATTAAAGTAGTCAATGTACAGTCAAGCTACTCTTTTGTTACACAACAAGCTAGTATTAGCTAACCACACTGAAGCTACTACTATCAGATGATATAATTTATACAGAAAAAAAAAAAAGTTATTGTGAAAAAGTTTGTGTTATTAAAAAAAGCTACAGAACTTTTACAAGGCAGCGGTGTGGCACGGAGGGCGGGGCTGGGCCAGAATGACGCACGCCTGGACCCCAATCAGCCTGATGAGGCAAGCAAGGGATAAAGGGGACCGGAGAAGACAGTTGGGGAGAGAGAGAATTACAGGCAGTTGCCCTGTATGTGTTCATGCTTGTGTGTTTTTGTTTTAGTTTATTATTAAACTATTATTTATATTGTCAAGCTGGTTCTCGCCTTCTCCTTTGCCTCTAACCCCTTTACATCGGTGCCGAAACCCGGGAAGGAGGAGGGATGCCCGTCGTAGAGTCCTCCACACTGCTGTCCACCCAGGGTAGTGCCACTGCCAACCGCCGGGCGACGGAGTTCCCCGACCACCCAGATGCGGGGAACAGCCACCATCCACGAGGCGAGGAGGGACTGGACTCCCTGACCGCCTGGAGTGATGAAGCCGCTGCCAGGGGCGGAGGAGTGCCCTGCTGGCCGGCAGAAACGCGGAGGGGGTGAGGGGAGGTGGGAATCGACTCCACGACCGCCTGGAGCGGTAGGGCCGCTGCCAGGGGCGAAGGAGTGTCCCCACGTGAAGCCAGAAATGTGGAGGGGCGTTCTGTCCGCTGGGGGTTGGAGGTTTGACTCCGGTCGGAGCGGCTGTCGTCCGCCTGAGAGGGTGGAGTGATCGAGGACCACGTGACGGCGCATCAGAGAACCGGTGAGTGAATTTCTTTTTCTCTCCTCTCTCCCTCGCTGTAGCTCCGTGTTGGCCTTTCCCTCGGCTGTTTTTTTTTGTTTTTTTTTCTCCTGTCTCCTCCCAGGTCGAAGAAGGCGGGGATGACCCACCGGCAGGTGGGGCACAAGGCACGCCCCCTCCCGGAAAGGAGGGTGGGGGGGATGTACATCATGAGGGAGAACTAGACATAAGCTCCACCCATTTGCTCTGCAGTGAGCACCACTTGGCCTGAGGCAACGCAGGTAGGAGTGTGGCGCAGACGGCAGGGGCGGGCCGGAATGACGCACACCTGGACCCCAATCAGCCTGATGAGGCAAGCAAGGGATAAAGGGGACTGGAGACGACAGTAGGGGAGAGAGAGAATTACAGTCAGCTGCCCTGTATGTGTTTATGCTTGTGTTTTTGTTTTTGTTTATTATTAAACTATTTATATTGTCAAGCTGGTTCTCGCCTCCTCCTTTGCCTCCAACCCCTTACATTGGTGCCGAAACCCAGGAAGGAGGAGGGATGCCTGTCATAGAGTCCTCCACACTGCTGTCCACCCAGGGGAGAGCCACTGCCAACCGCCGGGCGACGGAGTTCCCCGACTGCCCGGACGTGGGGAATGGCCGCCATCCGTGAGGTGAGGAGGGACTGGACTCCCTGACCACCTGGAGCAATGGAGCAGCTGCCAGGGGGGGAGGAGTGCCCTGCCGGCCGCCAGAAACACGGAGGGGTCGAGGGAAGACCGCCGTCCGTGAGGGGAGGAGGGAATCGACTCCATGACCACCTGGAGCAGTAGGGCCGCTGCCAGGGGTGGAGGAGTGTCCCCACGTGATGCCAGAACTGCAGAGGGGCATTTTGTCTGCTGGGGGTCAGAGGTTTGACTCCAGACGGAGCGGCTGTCATCTGCCTGAGAGGGTGGAGTGATCAAGGGGCTCCCCGGCCTGAGGGGGAGCTAGACGTACACTCCACCCATTTGCTCTGCAGTGAGCACCACTTGGCCTGAGGCAACGCGGGTAGGAGTGTGGCGCGAAAGGTGGGGCCGGGCCGGAATGACACACACCTGGATCCCAATCAGCCTGATGAGGCAAGCAAGGGATAAAGGTGGCTGGAGACTACAGCTGGGGAGAGAGAGAATTACAGGCAGCTGCCCTGTATGTGTTTGTTTGTGTGTTTTTAAGTTTATTATTAAACTGTTATTTATATTGTCAAGCTGGTTCTTGCCTCCTTTGCCTCCAACCCCTTTACAAGCAACTATTTGTACTAAGTGTAAATATAGCAACCAAAAGATTCTTCTTTGCACTAAGTGCAAATAGTGTTAGATGCTATTTGCACTCACGTGCAAATAATTTAAATTGCATTAAAATGTAAGTTATGTGATAATTTGCAATAATGTGCTGCCATGGACTGTTTGTTTGTTCCTTTTAATTGTCCTTGAAGGTATAATCTTTAAAAAAAAATGTTTTATATTATATCATTATAGGTAGTATTAAATTACATTAAGAGTGGATACAGGAAACATGATGGGGAATAGTGGGACAAAAGGCGGATTTGAACCTGGGTTGTCCGCACATCCACACCATCTTTACTCTACACATTGCAGCGACACTTGGAAGTGCAGTTTGTCTTAAATTTCTGTGTCTGCACCAGACTATTTGAGTGCAAATAGTTCCACACATCTGTGTGGAAGGTGCTAATTACACCTAGTGCAAATAGTCACACAGTTTCTAAAAGCAGCTGAACTCTTGTCACACGTTTTTAATGTAATTTTAGTTAGCTATTCAAACACTAATACTGAAAGCGTGCACAAAGTTTTGTAACCTTTTATCATAGCACAGAGCATTAGTCCATTGAATACATGGTTATTGATAATGGGAGAAACCAAAGGCCATTTGCTGGACCAACAGATCAATCATTTGATTACATAGAGATTTGGACAGAGCTGTCTGAGCAAGTGGCACCTAGCATACGGCGGTGGAGAGTCAATAGGAAGCATAATTAACCATTGCATCCACTCTGTGAGAAGTTTTGGTTAGAAGTTGCTCGCACAATATTTTAATATAATTTTAGATTTCCTGCTATTCCCATCCACACTGAGAAACGACAAATAACTCTCATTGCATCTTACATTGTACTGATAATATTAGCTACATTTATATAAGTGAACTTGAGCTTTCATCATAACAACTTCAGTGGTGAAATTACACTCATGATTGTTACTTTTTCAGGTGAACCCCTGCAGAGAAGCTGCACTTAGCTGGAACATAGCCTCAGCCGGCATGCTCATGATATGGACATCCGCTTGGTTGCATATTGCACACAAAAATGGCAAACATTGGTTGAAATCACCAGTTCCAATCTGACTGGTAAGATTTACTGGGTCAGAAAAGGTGAAAATGTGTAGTTGTCACTTTAAAGGGATAGTGCACCCAAAAATTAACATTTTGTCATTTAATCACCCTCATGTTCCAGACCTATTTGATAAATATAATAATTCTGATGATTCAAAAACTTTACATAATTGTGGCAGACAAGTAAATCATTGATTAGACAATACAAAAAGTAGCTGGAAAAAGTCAGTATATTGTTTGTTTCATTTCAATATCATTGAACATGTCACTGGCCTACAGTCCACAGCAATCCATTTTATAATTGAATTCATCTGTCCAAGGTATACTAAAGTGCTGTTCTCACAGGACATGTTTTTTTGTGTTCCATCTGCGCTATTTTATTAGTCTGTGTACATGTGGCTCAGACAGACACTTTTGGACATCTTTGTCACTTTTGTCTTGTGTCATAACTCTACAATTTTTGGATGCTGTGTGAAGTCAAACGTAAAAAAAAAATAATAAAATAAAAAAAAAAATAAAAACATTTCTCGAGACCTCAGCTTTCAAGGCACAATGTGTTTTGTTGTATCAGGTTCCTCATGTTTTTGCCTGCGTGTTGCGTTGACTGCCCCCTGCTGACTGCTAGTGCTCCAATTGTTGGAGAATTCCTTATTACGGGATTCCTGTATGGTAAGGGAGCATGATTAATTGCATAACTGTGAACACATTTAGATGAGGTCTTGGGTGGAAAGACAGTGAATGCAACATGAGTTGGAGGTGAATGGTGTTAAAAGATGCCATCTCCATCTAAAATGAAATAGCGAAAGTAGGCATTTAGGGCTGGGAATCGATTCCAAAAACAATAGACTCCTCGATTCTGAGGCGTTGGGAATCAAGAATCAACTCGAACCGTTGGAATCGACTCCAAAGCTGGAGTCGAATACAATTTACAAAAGTCTTATAAAATGACTGCATCTTGAGACTTTTGTAGTCCGTCAGCATCTGTAAATCTGCTCCGTTTGTTCATCTGTATGAAGCAATCACATAAACCCTTCAACACATCTGCTTTCCAGTATAGTCTACCAGTATTTTACTTTAGATTAAACTTAAAATCAATTAATATGCCAAATTTGTGACAGTAAATTGGCAAACAATAACAACTTCCCCAATGTTACAACAAGTCTGCAACAAGGAGATGGCAAAGTTCAGTTACCGTCCTTGTTCACGTCAATAAATCTGTATGTTAAAGTTTAAATGATCAATGTGCTGCACTTAATAAGGCCTGCACCCCTGAATCTTCTCTTTACTGTTGTACATGAAACTGGTGTTGAGTGGGTAGAATTCAATGAAGCTGTCAGCTGAGGACATGTGAGGCGTCTATTTCTCAAACTAGAGACTCTGATGTACTTATCCTCTTGTTTAGTTGTACATCTGGACTTCCACATCTCTTTCTGTCCTTGTTAGAGCCAATTGCCCTTTGTCTTTAAAGACTGTTGTGTACACCTTTGTATGAAATCTTCAGTTTTTTTTGGCAATTTCAAGCACTGTATAGCCTTTATTCTTCAAAACAATGATTGACGAGTTTCTAGAGAAAGCCGTTTTTTGTTTTTTTTTTTGTGTGCCATTTTTGACCAAATATTGACCTTAAGACATGCCAGTCTATTGCATACTGTGGCAACTCAAAAACAAACACAAAGACAATGTTAAGCTTCATTTAATGAACCTCAGCAGTGTTTGATATAATGGCAAGTGATTGTCTAGTACCAAATTAGCAATTTAGCATGATTACTCAAGGATAAGGTGTTGGAGTGATGGCTGCTGGAAATGGGGCCTGTCTAGATTTGATCAAATAATGATGGTGCTGTTTTTTACATCAGTAATGTCCTGACTATACTTTGTGATCAGCTGAATGCCACTTTGGTGAATTAATGTACCAATTTCCTTCCAAACAGCAAAACCTGTACATTATTCCAAATTGTTGGCCGTATATGTGTGTGTGTGTGTGTGTGTGTGTGTGTGTGCGTGTGCGTGTGTGTGTGTGTCTGTGTGTAACTAGCCTACATTTTACACCATTTTACATTAAAATTATTTGATGAGATCAAATTCAAAGACAAAAACACTGTATATATTTTTTTTATTGCATGAAATAAACCAGTACAACAACCTGGATTGTTAAATAAAACTGAAGTGTATTGTTTGGACATTTTATTCAGTGTACAAAAGGTAGTGGACAATTACTGTACATTCTAATATAAACATCTTTCTAAACAAGAACTCATGAGTGGAAACAGACAGTATCAATGTAGGTTAAATGGTGCTTTTAAGATGATTTGTGGTAGTTCTTCGAAATACAGCCACATCTACTCAAACTTACCTCAAATTTATCTTATGGGATTGAAGCATCATGGTTTGGTATGTGCATATAGGCCCTGATTTAATTTTAGAATGGACCTACTAATAGTAAATGTTGTCCATGCTATTATAAAAAGTGCAAAGAAGACTTTGTAGTGAGCAGTTTATTATGATATTTCACTTTTGCTCCCGTTTTTTATTTTTTTTTTGAGGGTGCCTCGTGCCACCCCCCCCCACAAGATGCCGCCCTGGGCAACTGCCCATGTCGCCCATGCCTAAATCCGCCACTGCCACTGACAGCAGTAAAAGGCAGAAAAAAATGACATTTGACAAATTAGCACGGGTGCATTTTCACTCAGTATTTTCCCAAAGTTGAATAGCATAAGTTTTTATTTAAATGCATTAATATTTTCACTTTTAACAGCGGTGTAAATATACAGCACAAAATAATTATGGTGACTCCATACAGTGGATGCTAGAAATGTCCCGCCCCTTACTGAAACAGAACATATGATTGGTTAGAAAATATCCAATCGCATCTAAAACGAACGTTCTGAGTGGTAGCTCAGCTAAGTCGAACTGTCTTATTTCGCCCATGCCTTCAGTTGCAGTCTCACCTCCTGCTGCACCGTGAAGTACACTTTTATATATAAATAATAATAATAATAATACTCAATTCACTCAACGCCACGGTGCTGCGGCATCACCTCAGTATAATTACAAGTTAATGGGTCAAAAGCCTCCTCGCTGTTCTGGTGGCCATATGTATCAAAACTCATTTTAGGTGGGCATACGCAAAATCCTTTGAAAGATAGGTGGGCATACGGCATATGCCTGCATATGCCCTAGACTACACTACTGGCACAGACTGATTGTAGCTAAAGAAAAGTTAACCTATTGTTTCCGATTTCACTTTGAGATCAGCCTGGGTCATGACCTCTTAACAGAAAAATTGCAGTTAATTTTCTGGAAAAGGCTGTATGTGTGAAAGCAACTAATATACATGTAATACATTACCAGTAAAGGCAATCTATCAATTGTACTGCCATTTAATGGCTTTCATGTGTGAAAGTGACTGATAATATATAATATTTTTGACCGTTAACAACATGTAGCACATTTTAAGTTACCTGACTTGATCAACACAATACATGCAGGCTGGAACATTGCAAAATTCTCATTCAACTGTCTCGTTAAAGACACATCTTCTTTATAGACATCCCCTTGGGTGACTATGTACCTTTCACAACATATTGACTTTTCTCAGTAGCCTGTCTGAATCAACTTACCCTGCGGCTATACATGGCTGATTCAATTCATGAATGTCAAAGATCAAAAAATTGTCAGACTGGATTTAGAGCTGTTAGTGTCTCTAACTATATTTTTTTGTGTGTGTTTTTTGCCTTTTATGTCAGTGATTATAGACATATCTCTGTGTGAACAAGTCAATCAATCCTATATGAAATAACTCAGTATAATATGGTACCTTAGACATGTTCCATTTATATTTTACATGACATTTGACAAATGTCAAAACTCAAACCGAAATAGTACTGTAAATGGAGAGTAGAGATGGTTTTTATAAAGCAATCCCATCAGAGATGCTAAGATACAAGGTTAATTAGCTTTCTCTATCTCACTGAACACACAATGTTCTAAGTATTGTCGTGCCTAACAAGGATGTAAATTGCCCTCATCTCTATATGCAATAGTACATGTCAGCGATATGAGAACAGCCTGGAGTGAGGGTTTGAAGCTGTATAAAAAATGTCCTATGTTAAGGATTGTTTTGCTTGAGTTACTAGAAATGCTATGAATTCAGGTGAATCTTAACAAGCATGACAGGTGTATGTGAGCATCATGATTTCACAGAGTGTTCCTGGCCAAAAAATTACATCTCATTGATGACTGCATGCTAAAAATGTCTGACATCGATTGCGATGAGATTTCGCAGCTTGCTGTGAACATTAAAGCCCATTACATTAGCCCAAGCATTTAACCTTTAAGCAGACAAGATTATCTCTCATTCTGAAGAGTTCAACTGAATATTGCCGACCATATGTAAATGCTCCAAAAATGGGATGAACAAAGCACGGACCCAAACCTCCATTTTATTGCACATTATGTGTGTCCACAAATCATTAAAATTCACTTTTTATGTAAATGTAATTTTAGATTTCATGCAAATTCACCAGTTGTAATTGTAATTCATCTTATTGTAGTCTATCTATCTGCCTATCTGTCTGTCTACGGTATCTATCTGCCTGTCTGTCTGTCTGCGGTATCTATCTGTCTGTCTGTCTAAGGTATCTATCTGTCTGTCTGTCTGTCTACAGTATCCTATCAATATGTCTGTCTGTCTGACTACAGTATCTATCTATATGTCTGTCTGTCTACAGTATCCTGTCTGTCTGTCTACAGTATCTATCTATATGTCTGTCTGTCTGACTACAGGATACTGTCTGTCTGTCTGACTACATGATTCTGTCTGTCTGTCTGTCTACAGTATCTATCTATATGTCTGTCTGTCTGTCTACAGTATCTATCTATATATCTGTCTGTCTGTCTGACTACAGGATACTGTCTGTCTGTCTGACTACAGGATTCTGTCTGTCTGTCTGACTACAGTATCTATCTATATGTCTGTCTGTCTGTCTGTCTGACTACAGTATCCTGTCTGTCTGTCTGTCTGACCACAGTCTGTCTGTCTGTCTAACTACAGTGTCTATCTATCTATATGTCTGTCTGTCTGTCTGACTACAGTATCTATCTATATGTCTGTCTGTCTGTCTGACTACAGTATCTATCTATATGTCTGTCTGTCTGTCTGACTACAGTATCCTGTCTGTCTGTCTGTCTGTCTGTCTGACTACAGTATCTATCTGTCTATATGTCTGTCTGTCTGCCTACAGTATCTATCTATATGTCTGTCTGTCTGTCTACAGTGTCTCTCTGTTTGTCTACAGTATCCTATCTGTCTGTCTGTCTGACTACAGTATCTATCTATATGTCTGTCTGTCTGACTATAGTATCTATCTATATATCTGTTTATCTGTCTACAGTGTCTGTCTGACTACAGTATCTATCTATATGTCTGTCTGTCTACAGTGTCTGTCTGTCTGACTAAAGTATCTATCTATATGTCTGTCTGTCTGTCTACAGTGTCTGTTTGTCTGTCTACAGTATATGTCTGTTTGTCTGTCTGACTACAGTATCTATCTATATGTCTGTCTGTATGTCTACAGTATCTATATGTCTGTCTGTCTGTCTACAGTATCTATCTATATGTCTGTCTGTCTGACTGCTGTATCTATCTGTCTGTCTACAGTATCCTGTCTGTCTGTCTGTCTGTCTGTCTGTCTGACTACAGTATCTATCTATATGTCTGTCTGTCTGTCTACAGTATCCTGTCTGTCTGTCTGACTACAGTATCCTGTCTGTCTGTCTGTCTGTCTGTCTGACTACAGTATCTATCTGTCTATATGTCTGTCTGTCTGCCTACAGTATCTATCTATATGTCTGTCTGTCTGTCTACAGTGTCTCTCTGTCTGACTTCAGTATCTATCTATATGTCTGTCTGTCTGTCTACAGTGTCTCTCTGTCTGTCTACAGTATCCTGTCTGTCTGTCTGTCTGACTACAGTATCCTGTCTGTCTGTCTGACTACAGTATCTATCTATATGTCTGTCTGTCTGACTACAGTATCTATCTATATATCTGTTTATCTGTCTACAGTGTCTGTCTGACTACAGTATCTATCTATATGTCTGTCTGTCTACAGTGTCTGTCTGTCTGACTAAAGTATCTATCTATATGTCTGTCTGTCTGTCTACAATGTCTGTTTGTCTGTCTACAGTATATGTCTGTCTGTCTGACTGCTGTATCTATCTGTCTGTCTACAGTATCCTGTCTGTCTGTCTGTCTGTCTGTCTGACTACAGTATCTATCTATATGTCTGTCTGTCTGACTACAGTATCTATCTATATGTCTGTCTGTCTGTCTGACTACAGTATCTGTCTATATGTCTGTCTACAGTATCTATCTATATGTCTGTCTGTCTGACTACAGTATCTATCTCTCTGTCTACAGTATCTATCTATATGTCTGTCTGTCTGTCTGACTACAGTATCTATCTATATGTCTGTCTGCAGTATCCTGTCTGTCTGACTACAGTATCTATCTATATGTCTGTCTGTCTGTCTACAGTATATGTCTGTCTATCTGTCTGACTACAGTATCTATCTATATGTCTGTCTACAGTATCTATCTATATGTCTCTGTCTGTGTCTGTCTGTCTACAATATATATCTATCTGTCTACAGTATCTGTCTGTCTGTCTGTCTGTGTCTGTCTGTCTATAGTATCTATCACTCTGTCTGTCTGTCCGTACATCCATCTGTCTATTTATCTACATCTCTATTACATATTAAAATAGGCAGGCGGTCTCAACCACATTTTTTATCCATCCATCCCACCATCCCATTTGAGTTAATGAATCATGACTTGTTAATGCCTTCTCATTCAAGTCCTTTAATGATTTCATTCAGTTCTGTTGCTTTAGACAAAAGTGCTTGCTAACCTTCCTTTCACACTTTCAGTTGCAGCAGGCTGTTTTAAGAGCAGGAAGCATGAAAGAGAGCAGCTAAAGAAAGATTGTCTTGAAGACTGAAAGGGAGGATTAGAAAAAACAAGTAAATGCAACAGACAGGATGGGCAAGAAGAAGAAAGAGCCACAAGAGACTCTTCACTTCTCCCTGAAGATAATTTTCACTCATATACGGCAAGAACTGTTTTTAGATCAGTCTGAATGGCCCTGGAAGAAGAGTGGTAAATGGATTGTGCTCTGCCAGCAGGTATTCAGCCTAAACAACATGCAAAAGAACAGGAGCAGCTCTGTCTGAATATGTGGTCACAATGTCATTAAAGAAAGTCCTCAGGGACTTTTTTGATAAGTCTAGGTCAGGTTTAAATATATGATAACAACCACACAGTGAGCCTGGGCAAAAATGCTGGGAGTTTGCCATGCCAATATCCCCATGAGTTGTAATGTCTCTAATATTTTGGTTGATAAATATGGCTGGGGCCCCCAGGAGCCTGACAAAAAAAAAAAAAAAAAAAAAAAAAAATTACCAATATATTAGTATAAACGGAAATTTATCCTTACTAATACATTAGTTTGAAGAGCACCTACATTTTCATATTAATGAAAAGTAACAGCTTGGTTCTGTAACTCTCTCAGACTGCTTAGATGCAACTAAAAACACTGTAATGCTACAGAAAGCCTAAAAAAACCTTGACATCAGACTTAAAAATGTTTGAATGTCATTGTATTAGTTTACAAAATATCATAGTATCATTTATTTTGAAGAAAGATGGCACAAACACACTTTTTAAGCAAAAAATGATGTCACAAATGAAGTTTTAAGGTCCTAAATGATATATATATAGCCAGGTGGAGAAATGTAATGTAATTTAACTTTAGTCATAAATTGGAGTTTTGCGACACCAGACTTTTGCGACACATGCTTTCCGACACTGTCTCGTGTTAGAAGCGTGAGAGCATGCATTGTGCAGGAGAGCTCCCGGTTTTGATCATCGTTTGACAATTCTTTGGGTAAACATAAGATTTCACACAAAATGCTTATAATTTGCATTAAATATGTGTTCACAACAGTCATATGTTAAAACTGAGTGTTTGCTATGGATCATTTTTGAAGGATACATATTATGGATTACATGTGTGGGGTTTGACCACGTTTTGTTGTGCAAGGAACTGGGTGTGTAAATTTAGAATTAATCATATCTTAATGATTTATAGCCCAGAGTGTTTTCCAGTTTAGAAAATAAGTGTAATACATGTTATATGTGAAAATATGAGAATTCCATTGTTTTGGACTGTTGTACATGTCCTTAAAGCCTGGTTGAAAGATGTATAAAATGCTTTGAGTGATTTAAGTATGTATTAAATGCATAACATGCCTTGAGTGATCTGAGCAAGTACTTGAATGTATAAAATGCTGTGAATGATATAAGCATGCATTCAGGGTTGGGGAGTAACGGAATACATGTAACAGGATTACATATTTAAAATACAAAATATAAGTAACCATATTCCATTACAGTTATATATATATATATATATACAGCCATCAGAATAAACCCCCAAAATATATTTTTGTATTCTGTGTGGTTTATTCACAACCCACCAGCTACAAATGTATATAAAAAAGTTATGCTCTGACTCCACTGATCCATTAAAAATCACCTTGACACCTGCTGGTTTTGCAAAAATGGTTTAGAAAAGTGTTAGTTAGTTCTGAGAAAAGGTCTAGCATCATTTGTATGCAGATGCCACATGGTGTGATATGTTTTCATCTAATGCAATGACTTTCATATATTTTCAGAGGCTTAAGTATCAAAATACTTTTCAGTGCCACTGTAAAGAGTGAAAGCTTAGAAATCTCTTTTTAGCAGAAGCTTTAAGCCATATTCAACATAGTGCTGCCACCTTGTGTTGTTGAATCCGTATAACTCTTGTTTCAATGTGCACAATGAGAATTTTTTGATTTGTTTAGATGATAAATCTGTATAGGGAGATTGTATATGAAAAGTTAAATATGTGATGGAGGCAGTTGATCAATTAATTTATGAAACTCCAGTTTAAAGCTGATGGGAAGATTACATTTAGTCATTTAGCAGATGCTTTTATCCAAAGGATTCATGATTATATTCTGTTTGTTTTTAATGCATTGACTTCTGCACTCTCTGTCATGTCTATGGGACTGTAAAGTAGTCTGAAAAAGCAGAGTCTACCAAGGCTGTTCATTAAAAAAGAATTTAAATAGATACTAATATAGAAAAAGATGACAGATGCCTTCATGGCAACCTGCTGCAGTGCCATAAGGTTATAAGTGTATGCCTTCACAGTATGTACACACCATCTGATGCCTGTGAGTCAGAATGCAGAAAGGAAATTCCCCTCTTCGGTCTTAATGTCAATCACATTCAGCTAACAACCTGACATAAATAAATACATTTTCGTCAAGAAAAAGTGTCCAATGTCAAAGATAACCTGGCAAGTTCAAAATATGCTTTTATTCATGATTTTATACTGCATTAAGTACAGTGTAATGTATGCAGTGCACACTATTATTCACTAGGGGGAGCCACACATCAGTTCCAAAGAACAGTGGAAACTGCGTTTTGCTCTCTGTACGTAACACCCTGTCCCGCCTTTGAACAGATTTTTATTTTATATATTTAAGACTATTTTAAAACAACACTTTTATAATTCGTAATCATAAATTAATGCACAATATAATATTTAGAAATGTGTAAATGTCATAAACGACTGATCTGTTAAGAATCAGCTTAGATTAGTTTGTTGATGCTAAATGTTATTACAAAGTGTAAACATCTACACTGATCAGCCACAACATTAAAACCACTGACAGGTGACGTGAATAACATTTATTATCTCGTTACAATGGCACCTGTCAAGGGGTGGGATATATTAGGCAGCAAGTGAACATGAACAGTCAGTTCTTGAATTTCATGTGTTGAAAGCAGGAAAAATGGGCAAGCGTAAGGATCTGAGTGACTTTGACAAGGGCCAAATTGTGGCTAGACGGCTGGGTCAGAGCATCTCCAAAATGGCATGTCTTGTGGGGTGTTCCTAGTATGCAGTGGTTTAGTATGCTGAAAACTGCCGAAAGCGCCTACAAAGGGCACGTGAGCGTCAGAACTGGACCATGGAGCAATGGAAGAAGGTGGTCTGGTCTGAAGAATCACGTTTTCTTTTAGATTATGTGGACAGCCGGGTGCGTGTCCGTCGTGTAGGGTGAATTAGGGTAATCTGGATCTGCAAGTTTTTCACTTTTGACTTGTGCAATTTTCCGTGAAAGTCACCCCAACACTTCAGACCATCAAATGGAATTTTATGGTAATTTTACGGTTAACCACATTTGTATTTTTTGGTTAACTGTAATGTTAACATAGACTTGCTTGTGATACAGCATAAAAACAAAACAAAAAACTAACACGCATTACAGCTTATGTGTCCCACATTCCCCAGTGTCCCAGAATACCCTATTTCACCCTACCTGGGGAAGAGATAGCAGCAGGATGCACTATGGGAAGAAGGCAGGCCAGTGAAGGCAGTGTGATGCTCTGGGGGAAACCTTGGTCCTGGCATTCATGTGGATGTTACTTTGACACATACCACCTACCTAAAGATTGTTGCAGACCATGTACAATCCTTCATGGCAACGGTATTCCTTGATGGCAGCGGCCTCTTTCAGCAGGATAACGTGCCCTGCCACACTGTAAAAATTGTTCAGGAATGGTTTGAGGAACATGACAAAGAGTTCAAGGTGTTGACTTGGCCTCCAAATTCCCCACATCTCAATCCGATTGAGCATCTATGGGATGTGCTAAACCAACAAGTCCGATCCATGGAGGCCCCACCTCACAACTTACAGGACTTAAAGGATCTGCTGCTAATGTTTTGGTGCCAGATACCACAGGACACCTTCAGAGGTCTTGTGGAATCCATGCCTCGATGGGTCAGAGCTGTTTTGGCGGCACGAGGGGGACCTACATGATTTAGGCAGGTGCCTTTAATGTTGTGGCTGATTGGTGTATATGTCAATGAAATGTATTTAAAACATGGCCACAAACAAACAAATCAGACTCTTTCTGATAACAGTGCAGAATAGGACAGGTAAAAAATAATTCACTGTGGCCTCTTGAAATTCTTGCAATAATAACAATAAATAGAATGTTTATATATAATTGTATTTAGGCCAGATTGGTTAGAACTGACAAAGTCTACAGTAACTCAGATAACTGCTCTGTACAAATGTGGTGAGAAGAATAGCATCTCAGAATGCTATACTGAGATGCGAGTTGGTGAGTTGGCAGGTGGTTTTAATGTTGTGGCTGATCGGTGTGTGTGTATATATATATATATATATATATATACACTATATTGCCAAAAGTATTCGCTCACCCATCCAAATAATAGAATTCAGGTGTTCCAATCACTTCCATGGCCACAGGTGTATAAAATGAAGCACCTAGGCATGCAGACTGCTTCTACAAACATTTGTGAAAGAATGGGCCGCTCTCAGGAGCTCAGTGAATTCCAGCGTGGTACTGTGATAGGATGCCACCTGTGCAACAAGTCCAGTCGTGAAATTTCCTCGCTACGAAATATTCCACAGTCAACTGTCAGTGGTATTATAACAAAGTGGAAGCGATTGGGAATGACAGCAACTCAGCCACGAAGTGGTAGGCCACGTAAAATGACAGAGCGGGGTCAGCGGATGCTGAGGCGCATAGTGCGCAGATGTCGCCAACTTTCTGCAGAGTCAATCACTACAGACCTCCAAAGTTCAGATTAGCTCAAGAACAGTGCGTAGAGAGCTTCATGGAATGGGTTTCCATGGCCGAGCAGCTGCATCCAAGCCATACATCACCAAGTGCAATGCAAAGCGTCGGATGCAGTGGTGTAAAGACTCTAGAGCAGTGGAGACACGTTCTCTGGAGTGACGAATCACGCTTCTCCATCTGGCAATCTGATGGACGAATCTGGGTTTGGCGGTTGCCAGGAGAACGGTACTTGTCTGACTGCATTGTGCCAACTGTAAAGTTTGGTGGAGGGGGGATTATGGTGTGGGGTTGTTTTTCAGGAGCTGGGCTTGGCCCCTTAGTTCCAGTGAAAGGAACTCTGAATGCTTCTGCATACCAAGAGATTTTGGACAATTCGATGCTCCCAACTTTGTGGGAACAGTTTGGGGATGGCCCCTTCCTGTTCCAACATGACTGCGCACCAGTGCACAAAACAAGGTCCATAAAGACATGGATGAGCGAGTTTGGTGTGGAAGAACTTGACTGGCCTGCACAGAGTCCTGACCTCAACCCGATAGAGCACCTTTGGGATGAATTAGAGCGAAGACTGCGAGCCAGGCCTTCTCGTCCACATCAGTGTCTGACCTCACAAATGCGCTTCTGGAAGAATGGTCAAAAATTCCCATAAACACACTCCTAAACCTTGTGTAAAGCCTTCCCAGAAGAGTTGAAGCTGTTATAGCTGCAAAGGGTGGGCCGACGTCATATTAAACCCTATGGATTAAGAATGGGATATCACTTAAGTTCATATGCGTCTAAAGGCAGATGAGCGAATACTTTTGGCAATATAGTGTATATATAATATAAAATATACATCCACCTCAAGGTTCGACATGTTGTGCATTCTTAGATGCTGTTCTTTTCACAACAATTGTACAGAGCAGTTATCTGAGTTACCGTAGACTTTGTCAGTTCGAACCAGTCTGGCCATTCTCTGTTGATCTCTCTCATCATCAAGGCATTTCTGTCCACAGAACTGCCGCTCACTGGATGTTTTTGTTTTTGGCACCATTCTGAGTAAATTCTAGAGCAGGGGTACTCCATTAAAGTTCCAAGTGGTCCAGTCTCTACATTTTCTTCCCAGCAAAGGTACGTAATATGTAGCTTACACAGTGTCATATGGCTGTGAAATTATAATATATATTTTTGAATAGTTTTTATAAATTGGCAGAAATAGTACTTAGTAAAAAAATCAAAAATAGATTCTAAATAGTCAAAATAGTCTCTTCAAAACTGGGCAGGGATGAGGACATTGGGGGCCCAGAGACAATCAAAGTAGTGGGGTCTAAGGGATCTTCTACCAAAAGATTAAAATATATAACATCTGTCGAGGACACTTGGATATGAATATTAAAAGATAAGATCAACAGTTCATTTTGAAGCTAAATTACAGCAGTCCAGTTTTTGTTTCAACCTTTTAAAGGTTAAAAATGCTGTATGGGGGTTCAGGGGTGTCCCTTGAAAGAATACATAACAGTGAAGCATTAAAATACTGTTTGCTTTATTTAAGTATAAATAGGCTTTCCTTGCCACCCATGCCATGATAACATCTCTGATTAATTTTCACAAAATTAGAACAAAAATCTGTTTGTTTATCATGAAAGGCTCCTAACATGCTGATTAATTAAGCTAAATTTAGATGGAAAAGTGTTGCAGTCTAAAGGCGGCACGTTAACTTGTCCTGACACAAACCTAGCTTAGCTGAACAGTCTGAATCACACATCAGACAGATGAAGATAGATTCACTTTGCTTCATTTTTTTTTCTGCACTGTGTTTAAGCGAAAGATGCCAGTATCTGTATTGGACGTACAGTGAATCAGACCTTATGTGGCGCCTCTATAGCGGGGAGAGAGGCAATGCACGGAGAGCAGGAATAAAGCACGTTCAGTGCTAGGGAATGAAGCGTGTAGCGCTGGATGCGCTTTATTCCCGCTCTGTGCGCGCATACACGTATGCTTACACAATCACTTAGCCAGGTGTCAGATAACTAGCACAAAGATTTCGATCTCGGTCTGGACTGAATTGTCCTTCGGTCCAGATTTGGACCAGAGTCCACCTATTGAGTACCCCTGCTCTAGAGACTGTTTTGCGTGAAAATCCCAGGAGATCAGCAGTTACAGAAATACTCAAACCTGTCACCAACAATCATGCCAATGTCCAAATTACTGAAATCACATTTTTACCCCATTCTGATGGTTGATGTGAACATTAACTGAAGCTCCTGATCCATATCTACATGATTTAAAAAAAAAATTATAATAAAATAATACATATTATTATTATTATTATTATTATTGTTTATTATTCATGTGGAGTAATCCGAGATCTTGCTGAAGGGCACATATTTATGGAACAACCTGCAGCCTGTAATTTATCAGCACAGATAAATTACTTTATGTTAACATAAATAAAAATGTAAAAGAAAATGTACATTTATATATATTGTATAATATATAATGTACATATATAATATGTGTGTGTGTAATTTTTATATATATATCTTTCATATTTAAAAAAAATACACTGGCAGCAAAAAGTTTGGAATAATGTACATATTTTGCTCTAATGGAAAGGAATTGCTTTTATTCACCAAAGTGGCATTCAACTGATCACAATGTATAGTCAGAACATTAATAACATGAAAAATTACTTATAAAATTTGAAAAAAATAAACAAAAAAATGTTCAGAACTTCTTAAACTACTTCAAAGAGTTCTCATCAAAAAATCCTCCATGTGCAGCAATGACAGCTTTGCAGATCCTTGGCATTCTAGCTGTCAGTTTGTCCAGATACTCAGGTGACATTTCACCCGATGCTTCCTGTAGCACTTGCCATAGATGTGGCTGTCTTGTCGGGCACTTCTCACGCACCTTACAGTCTAACTGATCCCACAAAAGCTCAATGGGGTTAAGATCCAGAACACTCTTTTCCAATTATCTGTTGTCCAATGTCTGTGTTTCTTTGCCCACTCTAAACTTTTCTTTTTGTTTTTCTGTTTCAAAAGTGGCTTTTTCTTTGCAATTCTTCTCATAAGGCCTGCACCCCTGAGTCTTCTCTTTACTGTTGTACATGAAACTGGTGTTGAGCGGGTAGAATTCAATGAAGCTGTCAGCTGAGGACATGTGAGGTGTCTATTTCTCAAACTAGAGACTCTGATGTACTTATCCTCTTGTTTAGTTGTACATCTGGCCTTCCACGTCTCTTTCTGTCCTTGTTAGAGTCAGTTGTCTTTTGTCTTTGAAGACTGTAGTGTACACCTTTGTCTGAAATCTTCAGTTTTTTGGCAATTTCAAGCATTGTATAGCCTTCATTCCTCAAAACAATGATTGACTGACGAGTTTCTAGAGAAAGCTGTTTCTTTTTTTTGCTATTTTTGACCTAATATTGACCTTTAGACATGCCAGTCTATTGCATACTGTGGCAACTCAAAAACAAACACAAAGACAATGTTAAGTTTCATTTAATGAACCAAACAGCTTTTAGCAATGTTTGATATAATGGAAAGTGATTTTCTAGTACCAAATTAACAATTTAGCATGATTACTCAAGGATAAGGTGTTGGAGTGATGGCTCCTGGAAATGGGGCCTGTCTAGATTTGATCAAAAATGATTTTTTCAAATAGTGATGGTGCTGTTTTTTTACATCATTAATGTCCTGACTATACTTTGTGATCAGTTGAATGCCACTTTGGTGAATTAAAGTACCAATTTCCTTCTGAAACAGCAAAATCTCTACATTATTCCAAACTTTTGGCCGCGAGTGTATGTAAAGGGTCAGTAATTTCTGATTAAAGGGTCAGACTAAACCCTGCAATGAGTCTAGCAGACAGGACCACCTTGGCTGAGGCTCAAAACAGTGAGCTGCATAACTAGACAGCATTTCTGGGCATCATGACTTTATGCATCCTTTTTGGCCCATATTGGCACTTTCCGCGTCAGCTGAATGTTGTCTATGTAGGAAGCTCACTAGGTTTTAAGACACCACCGTTAAGTGTGAACAAATATACCCTCTCCGCCTCTCTCCAGCTGATGCCCGCGCCCTGTCAATCTCTATCCCAGCAGAGAGAGAACGAACGAACGAACGAACGAACGAACGAACCAGAGCGGGTCTGCGGGGGGAAGAGACGCTCCGTGAAAACATCCATGGGTGGCTGTGTGGGCAGTCATCGTGATTCTTCAGGCAGTTTAAACGAAAACTCGGACGGAACCGGAGGTAGGCAACTAAGCTTTTTCAGGAAATGCGCTTTTAGTCAGTTTGTGCTGTTTCGGGTCTGCGCTGCATTCACATATGCAGCTGCCTTGCCTTGTCTCCTTCTCGGCTTGGTAGCGCTGAGACACATCGTGGTGTATTTTGCATCGCTTTATAAGACACGGTCGCCCTTCTCAAACCCGCGCCAGGCTGTAGAAACAATTATGATTGTGATTATGCAAACGTTTTCATAAATCTCCCCCGCCGCCCTTTCTCTTTTGGCAGTGAATCGTTTTGCATGTGACACCTTCTTCTTCTAGCTCGCTAGCTTTAGCTGTGTGTGTGCCTGATGGCTAGTGTGTGGCTGTGTTTATGCTCCCTTTAATGAAATGTTGGGCATTGTTTTGGCTCTGGAATACAGAAACACGCATGTTTATTCACCATTTTTTATCTTTGCCTCGTTTATTTCACACGATTTGGCTTTAAAAACCACGTTACACTCGCTTCCGCTGTATTGTTATTGTTTGAGAATGTATATGTGAGAATATGATCAACACACACTTGATTAATCACTTTTTGCATATGAATAGGACATCAAATAATATTTTCTTCAAGTCTAAAAAGCTGTACATTCGGGGTCGGTTTTAAAGTCTGAAAGTTGTGGGTTTGCAATATTTAAACTTGTTTACAATTTTTCTCATTAATAATTATTCTATTAGAAATAGTTCACCCCAAAATGAAAATTCTTTCATCATTTACTCGCCCTCATGCCGCCCCAGATATGTTTGAATTTGTTTCTGCTGCAGAACTGAAACGAAGATATTTAGAAGAGTATTTCAGCTCTGTAGGTCTTTTCAATGCAAGTGAATGGTGACCAAAACATTGAAGCTCCAAAAAGCTCATAAAGACAGCAAAACAATCCACACAACACCAGAGGTTCAATCCATGTCTTCTGAAGTGGTTTTTGGCTGAGAACAGAACAAATGTAACTTTTTCCACAATAAATCTTGACAACAGCAGTCTCCTTAGCGATCATGATTATAAGCTCAATTACATTTCCTAGTGGCATCTAGCACTCTGTGCATGCGTCGAGAACTAGGAAGTGTAATCGAGCTTGAACTCATGATTGTTCCTAGAGACTGCAATGGCAAGATGTACAGTGAAAAATAAGTTATATGTTGGTCTTTTTCACCCAAAACTAATAGAATCGCTTAAGAAGACATTGGTTAAACTACTGAATTCTTATGGATTTCTTTTATGCTGACTTTTTGTGCTTTTTGGAGCTTCACATTTTTGGTCACCATTCACTGACATTGTATTGACCTACAGAGCCTAGATATTCTTCTAAAAATCTAGAAAGTCATACACATCTGGAATGGCATGAGGGTGAGTAAAAGGAAAGAATTACATTTTTGGGTGAACTATTCCTAAAAGGGAGATGATTGAAGTCCTCTTGTTTTGTTGATAGTTCTCATTTGAGAATGAGGATTTCCGATTGTGTGATGTTGCTGCTTATGTCATAACTGAACTCATAATTTGCCAGGGGAAGGGCTGATATACAGGGAACTTAATTTATCCTTGCCAATATATCACAACATGGTTCATATACAGTATAGCCATGCATGGTCTTAGCTGGTTTAAGCTGGTCTCCCAGCCTGACCAGCTAAAAAGTGCCCAAAACCCCTTTAAAAGTGGCAAAATGACCAGCCTTACCAGGCTGGGTGACCTGTTTTTTTTTTTGTTTTTTTTTTTTTGTGGGAATGTTTCATATGAAATGAAAATAGGGTTTCAGACAAAAATACAATGGCTCCTTCGATTCTAGACAAGGCCTATGGGGACAAAATTACCCTAGCTTGTCATTATTGTAATGGCTGCAACACCCTTAGATGAAACCCAGAGCAGTTCCTGAAATTGACAGTTATCTGCAGACTTAATGGCTGATAATTTTTCATAGCTCACAGCGCTTGATTTGGATGACAAAAATTTGGCATCTCCTTGGAGGATTGTGGTAGTTATGCCACAAAGGACACTGTATTTGTTCTGAAGAACAAGGCAGATCTCACGAAAGGAAGAACTGGGTCATATGAGAAGTTTAAAGCAGAATCTTTTAGAATCTTAAAGGTGATGTTTTTCATTTGAGATGTTAACGTAATTCTCCTATCCCAGCTACATGCAGGGAAAACCAATGTGTAGGTTGTCTTAGAAAAGTAATAGTGCAAATCTCCCCAGACTGCATAATTTGAGAATACATAATAAACAATGTCTTTAGCACATGTGAAGTTTAATACTTAAGGAAGGGTTAGGGCTTTTGAAAAATAGTATGAGCAAAAGCACCTTCTTTGTATTTTGATTCTAGTTCATTTCTAATAAACACATACTGGCACAGATATTTTTGTGATCTTAACACTGTCAGCAGTCTGCTTGCTGTTCAGCAGGTTCTCATGTCGGGTGTTTCTGAAACTTGAGTGCGCTGTCTGTCTTGCATTATGCAGTGTTTGACTTCTCCAAGTAGACAGGCACACCGGTCCTCATGCCAAGCTTGTTTCACCTGGATCATTGCGTCGCCATGGAGATAAACGTGGAACGCGGGCCTAACATCTTGGCCTGTTTCCTTTAATGATAATGGCTAGGTTCCTCCTTTAATGTTAAACTGATAGTTTACCCCCAAATAAAAATTCTGTTATCATTTACTCACCCTCATGGCTTTTCAACCACGTTTGCACCTATTAAGAACTGTTTCGGGTGATTTCTGCCTAACAAAGTCACGAGTTTGGAACAGCATAAGGGTGTTCATTTATGTTTTTAAGATGTGTATGCAGGATGTAAGGAGTTATAACAGAAGAAAACCCACTCTCGCAGGCTTGCAAATAAATTTGGAATTATATGCCTCAGGCTCGTCTGCTTGAAATACAATTTCAGGAACTCTAAAGCTATTGGCTGACAGTATGAAGGTATGAAGTCACCCATACCTGCCTATTTGAATAAACCAAAAACTGCTTTCCCTTAATTTCCCCAAATTCCTATGATCTTAGATGTTTTATTGTTGGCCAGCTAACACAAAAGTCTAGATGGTGGATATTATTCAGATACATTTTTGAAGGCGTAATATTTGGCAAATGCAGAGCAGTTTTTTGTTAATGGGAAAATGTTTTTTTGAAATCTTATTTCAAATGCTCTGAAGCAAAGGAGATTGAGAGAGTGACGAGTAATGAAGCTGCCCTTTAGCAAAATATATGATTTTTTTGATGCTTTGATAATTTTAATATTTAAAATTCCTGTCATTCAGCGGAGGGTGACATACGACAGGACAAGCAAGCATTGACGCAACCAGTCAAAAGTTTGCACACACCCAATAATTCTTTATTTTTTACAGTTTTCTTAATTTTAGAATAATCGTAACCAGGGACTAAAAACAATGTTATTTTGGTTCGCTCTGAGCAAAAACAATATTTTTTTTCATTCCAGTTCAGAAGTTCCACAGCCTCCTTCCCAAATGGTAACTGGTTAAAACTAAATAAAATAACGGTTAATAATTTTCTGCGCTAAGGGGTGGGTGAAATACCAACTGCAGTGTTGCCAGATCTCGCAAGAGAAACAAGCAACCTGGTCTGGGAAAAAAAGGCCAAAATAAGCTACTTGCCTCGCAAAAATAAGCAGTTAAATTGTTTCCTGTGTGGTGGCTTTATCAGCATAGAAATCAGAAGCATACAGTTAATTAACAGTTAAATATAGACCATTTCAAGAATGTAAACAAAAACAAAGGAATAAGAACAGTCCAGACATATTTCTAGAATCTTTCAACGTAAGTCAGTGCAGTCGGCGGCCTTTTTTGGAACGTTCTTGGGCAGTTTTGGCAGCTGTTTTCTCTTCCAAAATGGTTGGTCAGTATTACAGTTGTGCAGATTCACTCAAGCGTTCCGGCTTCCCTGGGCCTCGGCACTTGAAGGGAATAGCGTCCCGGCATCCTGGCCTGTCGGTCGCGACGCGTGCTCCAACTTGCGCCGGGGTTCTGGGGTGCTGGTCCGGCGACGCATCTAACTCGCACCAGACCCTCCCCGCTCCGTTCCTGGACACTAACGATGCCAACAGGTAGAGACTGGTCTCCCGAGCAGAGGCGCGCTCTGTGTTTAAAGGCAGCGGTGATGAGGCTCTTCATCGTTCCGTCACAACTGGTATAATAAATTGTGTTTCTTTACCTCAGATTACGCTAAAAACGCAATTATACTGTCTTGTATAGCTAGTGTGCATGCGTGTTCTCGAGTTGATTGACAGGCGATTTCTGTATCTAAAAGGAGATTGGGTATTTAACCTGTAAGGTGGGTTGACTGTTGGCTGCTGTTGGGCATTCCAATTTCTCCCATCAATTTTAATAGAAGTGGCCCATCTCTGCTAAATAGTCTCTGTTTTGACAAGCAGGAAATGAAACATGAAACAATGACGTCTATAATTTTAATTACAGATCTGCTTCTCATTCAGCATCAAATCTGTGTTAATGCATCATATCAACAACAATTAAGAGAAGACTTGGAAACAACTGAGAAAAATACTTTTTACCTCTAATGTTTCCTTGTATCTGGATTAGCCGTGCATGTACAGAACATGTAGTAATTATACATTGTTAAAAACAGTTGTTAAAAAGGTCTTCATTCACAGAATCCGATATCCACAATGGGCAATTAGGCAAAGACGTATGATGCAGCAGTTCCCTTTCATGTCGCTCACTCGATGTTACGTCGATGAGTCGACGTTAGGAGTCACTCCTGAGCTCCCGATCCCTCTGAATGGTTTTCCATCACGGCAGTTTCTTTGGCAGACGTCTTTCGATGTCCCGCCTTCCATGCTCCGTGAGCATATATAAGGTGGATTGGAAGACTCCTCAGAACTTCTCATTCAGAGTCGAGTACGGATCTCTCTCTCTCTGTGGATCACGCCTTCGGCCTTTCTTCTGTTCCCTGGTTGCCTGTCGAAGTGTATCCTTATATTTACAAAAGAGGATTATTAACCCTATTGGTAAAATAATGTTTTGTGTGTTCTTTTTATTAACATACAGAAACAAACAAATGCAAACACTTGTGATATATACATCCTTTTCAGAACGGAATAATCGCAAGTGTATTTCCTTGAACAATCGCTGTCTTTCAGGCTTGGGCAGCGCCCATGCTGTAGCAATGTTCAGTGATGCACAATGTATTCTCTGCAAATGCATGATCATTAAGGTGCAACGGTAACGGTAGGCATTCTTTTCAAAGAACGCTGCCATGTCTACAGTTTCCAGCAACACCTCCTTGGTGGAACACTGACAGGTGTTGAGTGAGGCTCAGATGTTAAGCACGTAGAACTCATGGAGGCTCCCACTGGGGGCCTGGGTAGCTCAGCGAATATTAACGCTGACTACCAACCCTGGAGTCATGAGTTCAAATCCAGGGTGTGCTGAGTGACTCCAGACAGGTCTTCTAAGCAACCAAATTGGCCCAGTTGCTAGGGAGGGTAGAGTCACATGGGGTAACCTCCTCGTGGTTGCTATAATGTGGTTCTCACTCTTGGTGGGGCGCGTGGTGAGTTGTGCATGGATGCCGCAGAATAGCGTGAGGCCTTCACATGCAGCGCGGTAACGCACTCAAGCCACGTGATAAGATGCGCGGATTGACGGTCTCCGATGTGGAGGCAACTGAGATTTGTCCTCCACCACCCGGATTGAGGTGAGTCACTATGGGAATTGGACATTCCAAATTGGGGAGAAAATAAATGAGGCTCCCACTGGCGCAAACTGTGGGCGCCTCTTGCTCTTCATTTATAGCAATCTTCACCCGTGGATTATGCCAGTGAAATTAGATGGATGATCCAACTTCATTGGCATATCCCCAGATGATATATGGTGTCTATCCTGGCGTGGAATGCGAGAATGTTTGCCAAACTCTCCAAAAACATGGCATGCGCCCTACTCTGCTTGCACGCACATTTCAGGAGTGAACTCTACAGGGCTAAACCACACAGAGGACATGGATAAATGGAATCCTGACCTCGTGCTCTTCAAAGAGCATAGCATTGTGCACCACTGAGATAACTGCCCAGGCCATTGGAAGATCACTTGGCAGTTTTGTGGCACTCGAGCAGCATCTCTGGGTAAACTTTTCAGAGATGCGCGAAGCAAACAAGGTAAGGCTTCCTGACACTCTGGTGTCGCAGCCAAGATGCGAATACGCTTTCTCCAAAAAACTCTAAGCTGCAAAGAAGCAGTCGCAGGCTATGAAACATTCCCTGCCTATTCGCGCATGAGAGAGACTCAAAGCATTGCGGCCAGGCTCGCGCCACAGTGGGGAAAAACCCCCAGGCCAGCCGAAGTGCTCCTAACAATGTCAGATCGGTAAAAGAGGAAACCAGAAGTCCCTTTTAACGGCGTTGTGTCCTCCACAATTGGGTGCAGGAAATGCTAATACTGTGTTCAGAGGTGAAGAACCTCTTTATGGGCTTTTACAGCTGTTACCTTTTATTATAAAGAAAGACGGTGGCCGCTTAAGTTGAAAGTAAAATTTTCTCGCACTTTAGCGCAGTCAAAAGCTCAGAGTGACGAGCACAACTTTTTTTTTTTTGGCTTGCACATCTGTAGCAACTGAGGTTGAGAATAAAAAAAAAAATAAAAAAAAGTTTAACACACTCACCGAAATAAATATCTTCGCTTTGTTGGCACGAGATTTGGTGTGAATGTTCATTTTCAGGTGTGAAGGGCTGTTTACAGAAGAAATGTTAATCGCGGCAAAAAATCACGGTGAAGGTTTGCGTTTGGTGTGAAAGGCCTTTAGGCTGTCGAGTCAGCTCTTTGAATGCTTTGGAGGCCAGTCCAAAGGCAGAGCAGTCTCTAAACAGAGGCTCACTGGATTGTAGATGCTATTAAATTAGCTTACGAATCACATGGCTTGGAATGCCATGTGGGGGTTAAAGCCACTCCACAAGAGGTATGGCTCCCTCTTGGGCATGGGCAAAAGGTTTATCCTTATTGGACATCTGCCAAGCAGTTGGTTGGGCTTCCCCAAACACTTTCGCTAGATTTTATAATCTAGACGTTTCATCTTTGTCTTCCCAGGTGCTTTCTGTGAAGGGGAACTAGGCTTTCATCACTGAGTAGCACTGAAGCAAGTGCCTTGTGACACAAAATTTTGTATACTCCCCTTTCGGGCTGGTTACAACATGAATGTCTTCTGTAAGGCTTCACTCTTAAACCACATAGAAGGTTGTTTTCCATTTGGTAAAGTTTAATTCTGCTCTAGTGGTATCAATCTTTTTGTACAATACCCATTTGGCTAATCAGACTGAGAACTCACTTTGGAAGGTTAACCCCTTCCGTGCCTGCACAAAAGAAGTGTTCCCTCTTGGCAAACACCATGTTATGCGTTCTGTCCAACTTAATGAGTTGGTTGTGAGGTTTTGACTCTCTCCATTTGATGTAAGTGATCAATCCTATAAAAAGTTATGCAGCACCATTGTGTCTGCGGGACAGTGTGTCCTTAAGACAGTGTGTCCTTAAGAACATGTGTTAACTGCCCCCCAGTTGAAAGACATTTATCCCGTTATTTTAATCCTATGTATTAGGAAATATTTTCTATCAGTAAAGAGCTTCCCCATGAGGGAGCCCTTTCTCTACCAACATTAACTGCTTCCCTACAAATGGCAAAATAGTTAGTGTTAGCATTCTAGTCAAGCAATTTATTACTAGACTACACACAAGAAGTCTCTTCTATTTGTTATAAGAAAGCAGCTCCCCCAAGACCGATGAGCCCTTTTTTATTATTACCTTAGCAATTTTTTTTAATTACAGAAAAACAGCTATTGTAATCATTCTAGTCTAATGATTTTTACTAGACCACACGTTAGTAGTAGTAAGAAAGCATCTCCCCCACTGGTGAGCCCTTTTTTTTTTATAATTACCTTAGCTATTTTTTCTTTCGGAAAAACAGCTATTGTAATCATTCTAGTTTAGCTATTATTCCTAGACTACACGTGAGAAGTAGTCCAAGCTTCTATCTGTTATAAGAAAGTGGTTCCCCCAAGACGGACAAGCCCTTTTTTATTATTACCTTAGCTATTTTTCTTTTTGGAAAAAACAGCTATTGTTGTAGTTTTGTTGTAGTCCTGTCTCCCATATTTAAAAGCACTCCCCACGGGCAAGCCTTTTTCTAGTACTGAGAAAACAATTATGGTGATCATTAATCTAGTGGGTTTCTTCTAGATTCCACATAGGAAAATTCTACTCTTCCTCCGATCGGTTTAAGGTGCCCCCGCTGGTTGTCCCTTTAATAACCATGATCAAAGGACTGTGAATTCAATCCTCCCTCCAAACAGCTCATCACCTCAACGGGCATGAGTTCTGTGGAGTAATTGGCTACCCTCTGACTATTATCTTGCCTCTTTTCAGGCAAGATATATTTATTTAGTGTCACTAATGTGTCACCCTATGTCCCGGGCTCTTCCCCACTTGGTACCACATTCTTTGTAGCAAGCGCAGTCAAATCAGTATTGTGGCATTGTGCTATAGTAACAGAATGAGCGACTTAAAAGGGAACGTCAAGGTTACTATGGTAACCCCAGTTTCCCTGAAAGGAGGGAATGAGACGTTACGTAGCTTTGCCACAATATTAATCGCAGCTGAAAAGGTTTTAGAGGTCTTCTTGACTCTTCAGTCAAATGATCCGCCTTATCTAGGCGTGATGGAAAATCATTCAGAGAGATTGGGGGTTCAGGAGCGACCCCTACCGTTAACACATTGATGTAATGTCTCATTCACTCCTTTCAGGGAACTGGGGTTACAATAGTAACCTGGATGGTTTCTTCAGGATCAAAGCACGTTTAATTTTTTCGGGCTTCTTTGAAGTGGTGTAGTTAAAAAATAAACCCTTTCAGTTTCATGAAAAAATGATCGGAACAAAATTAAACCAGTTATAACCGGTTACCAGCATTTTAAAATAAAGTTTTCACTTTGGAACAATTGAAAATAACTTTGTTTCCATTTTTGGTTATATTCTGCAAAAATTTGTTTGTTTTCTTTCCTTGGACCATTTTTTAGTCCCTGATTGTAACCTCCTTAGAACTATGAAATAACACAAATGGATGTATGTGGAAGCATGTAGTGACAAAATCGTATATTTTAACTTCTTTAACCTCAAAGTAGCCTTCATTGCCTA
Organism: Myxocyprinus asiaticus; assembly: GCF_019703515.2. Classification (NCBI taxonomy): domain Eukaryota; kingdom Metazoa; phylum Chordata; class Actinopteri; order Cypriniformes; family Catostomidae; genus Myxocyprinus; species Myxocyprinus asiaticus. The sequence goes on from NC_059383.1 coordinate 12,098,090, forward strand.
AATTACAGATTTGCACACTCTGCAGGCATTCTCTCCAACATGATCACACAGGAAGTCGGCATGTTTCAGAGAGTTCCGGTACCCTAGGATTGGCCACATTATGCCAACTCACTAACATCTAACGTTTTTGCATCTGCTCCAGCGTGTTTACCTTCCCCAGTAGAAAACGGAAGTGTGTTGCGTCAGCATCGTGGGAATCCCAGGATAGGATCCTGAGTTTAAACCAGCAAGTAACTGTGTTTGCACAGTCAGTGACGAGTGCAATTCGGAGGTTGCATTTTCCCCTCTAACATAGCATTTTTACTTCACTGATGGTTAGGTTTAGGTTTGGGGTTTGGGTTGGGGGTCTAGATTTTATGCATTCCTCTCAACTGTATTACATCCTGTACAGCTCGCTTCACAACTCACTTATGGCACCCCTCCGTGGACATTACACCCGGAAAATGGAGCTCACACGTGCCCATACGGCCAACAGCATTTACTGCTTTGGCCACTGGGGGCAGTGTTTCGCATTTCAGTAAGAACAGACCGATTTTAGCTAAAGAAAGATCAACCTACTGTTTCCGATTTCACTGTGAAACCAGTCAGTTCTCTCAACCAATTTCATGAGGTGTCACAGAAGATACAATACTGAAAAAAAATCCTATGTATTCTGGGCACTTCTTGGCTGCTTTTCCTTCACTATTTGGTCCAGCTCATCCATTAAAAAAAAAAAAAAAACAATTTTCATTTCATAAAGAAATTCTGACATATAGGCACAATTTATATTTGTTACAAAACTTATTTTAAACATTAAACCAATTGAAGATCATGAGAAACATAAATTCAGTCACGTGTTTGTTCAAACGTTTGACCGGTAGTATAAGTATAATATATATATATATATATATATATATATATATATATATATATATATATATTTTTTTTTTGAATCTATTCAATTTATTTGAACTGTACATCTTATGTAGTTTTTTTTTTTCTTGCCCCTATTATCAAAGTATGTCATTAAAAGCCCTATACAAATAAATTTAATTGAAGTGCTGTATGCAGGCCTAGTTGATTAAGTGTTAACTGATGAAATACAACATCTCCTTGAATTTGACCTTAAGAGACAACTTGTCCCCTTGTTCTGAGAAGAGGTGGAACCTGAGATGAAGATGGGTACATTCATCTCCAGAGATCCGAGATGCCTCTGTCTGGACTGACCAGAGGTTGTGTGATTTGACCCTTCTGTTATGCGATCCTGATAAACTTAGCCTTTGAAAGGAGAACTGTTCTTCCACCATTTTTCTTTCCACTACTATCTTTTTATCTTGTGCAGTACATGACACAAACTAGAATGAACCCAAATGACAAATGATTGCCTCTAAGAGACGCACAGCTCCTACCAGTCCTCATTGAATTATTGACACTATGTATGAAGTCCTGGCTGAGTCTCGCCAGCCTGAGCTCCTCAGTCGATGTTGTAGACTTAATTGCGTCTGGATTTTCTTTTGTCTCGCCCTCTTTCCCCTCACTCTCTCTCTCTCCATGGATTTGTGTATCTGAGTCTCTCTCTATCCATCCCCAGTGGAGGCCTGGCAGATCAGATAGTTCCCAGATGTTAGCACACCTTCACACAAATGCTTCTCAGAGAGGCTATGTTCGAAATGGCATACTATACTACTCTTAGCATACTAGCATATCTACTAATCATTTAAACAGTACTGCGGCTCAGCAGACGTGTATGAGTTCATGATGTGAAAGTGCTCCTGTGTTACTTTCTACCTCTCTCCTTAACAATTCCCTGTAACTTTTAATAGTCTTGTCTAATAATAAAAATGCAAATAGCAATAAAAATAAGGCTATATCGTGTACTGTCTGCAAATATGCGGATATCTCATTTTAAAAAAAACAAATTAATATTTCATAGATTTATTTCACAAACCTCAAAAAACTTCCAAATCTAGTGATTTCTTCCTGTTAAACATGTATTCCTGTGGAACACTCAGATCTTCCTCTGAAGCACGTATTATATCAGAAACTAAACAGAAACCAGGGTAAACTGCCATCTACTATCTTAAATGTATGCATGGATTACCCGTATGACCTACTACATTTGCACAAATGAGAAGCGCTATACAACAGCACTAAATTTGTGAAATACTGTATCCTGCAATGTAGGGCGCTTGAATTGACCATCAATTTTCAGTGTGATTGATAAACCAGATTATCAGTCACACCATATTTCTTGACTCATTTGATTGCACTGCAAAACATTATGACATTTTTACACAAATATGATTATTATTATTTTTTTAAAGTATAGAGTAGACAGTTTATTGGCTAAAAAAATAGTTTGCAGTGTTCAGTGTACTGCTCAGTACTTAGCAAGGTATTATTCCATTCCAAACATAGCCAGAGCCTTGTGGCCGCCTGCCTTGATGGGACGGACATTAAATATCTTACAGATGATGTCGGTTTCAGTCTGCTTTTATTTTAGGGGGAGATGGCTAAGGTTTCCCCTAATGGATTTTATATGCTGAAGTGGAGTTGAGAGAATGATAAAGAAAAACGAGGATAAAACAAAATAATTTAGCTGTCAAATCAAAGGAGAGCAGAGCAGAATTGTGCAGCACTGGCACACAATGGTGCTTTTTACTTACAGTTGAATTCATAAGTTTACATACACTTAGGTTGAAGTCATTAAAACACATTTTTTAACCACTCCACAGATTTCATATTAGCAAACTATAGTTTTGGCAAGTCATTTAGGGCATCTACTTTGTGCATGAAATGAGTAATTATTTCAACAAGTGTTTACAGACAGATTGTTTCACTTTTAATTGACTATCACAATTCCAGTGGGTCAGAAGTTTACATACACTAAGTTAACTGTGCCTTTAAACAGCTTGGAAAATTCCCAAAAAATAATGTTAAGCCTTTAGCCAATTAGCATCTGATAGGTAATTGGTTAATTGGACTCTATTGGAGGTGTACCTGTGGATGTATTTTAAGGCCTACATTCAAGCTCAGTGCCACTTTGCTTGACATCATGGGAAAATCAAAATAAATCAGCCAAGACCTCAGAAACAAAAATTGTGGACCTCCACAAGTCTGGTTCATCCTTGGGAGCAATTTCCAAATGCTTTAAGGTACCACGTTCATCTGTACAAACAATAGTACGCAAGTATAAACACCATGGGACCACGCAGCCATCATACCGCTCAGGAAGGAGGCGCATTCTGTCTCCTAGAGATGAACATAGTTTGGTGCGACAAGTGCAAATCAATCCCAGAACAACAGCAAAGGACCTTGTTAAGATGCTGGAGGAAACGGGTAGACAAGTATCAAGATCCACAATAAAACGAGTCCTGTATCGACAACACGAAAGGCTGCCCAGCAAGGAAGAAGCCAATGCTCCAAAACTGCCATAAAAAAGCCAGACTACAGTTTGCAAGTGCACATGGGGACAAAGATCTTACTTTTTGGAGAAATGTCCTCTAGTCTGGTGAAACAAAAATTTAATTGTTTGGTCATAATGATCATCGTTATGTTTGGAGGAAAAAGGGTGAGGCTTGCAAGCCAAAGAACACCATCCCAACCGTGAAGCATGGGGGTGACAGCATCATGTTGTGGGAGTGCTTTGCTGCAGGAGGGACTGGTGCACTTCACAAAATAGATGGCATCATGAGGAAAGAAAATTATGTGGCTATATTGAAGCAACATCTCAAGACATCAGCCATGCAGTTAAAGCTCAGTCGCAAATGGGTCTTCCAAATGGACATTGACCCCAAGCATACCTCCAAAGTTGTGGCAAAATGGCTTAAGGACAACAAAGTCAAGGTATTGGAGTGGCCATCATAAAGCCCTGACCTCAATCAGATAGAAAATTTGTGGGCAGAACTGAAAAAACGTGTACAAGCAAGGAGGCCTACAAACCTGATTCAGTTACACCAGTTCTGTCTGGAGGAATGGGCCAGAATTCCAGCAACTTATTGTGAGAAGCTTGTGGAAGGCTACCCAAAACATTTGACCCAAGTTAAACAATTTAAAGGCAATGCTACCAAATACTAACAAAGTGTATGTAAACTTATTACCCACTGGGAATGTGATGAAAGAAATAAAAGCTGAAATAAATAATTCTCTCTACTATTATCCTGACATTTTACATTCTTAAAATAGTGATCCTAACTGACCAAGGACAGGCAATGTTTTCTACGACTAAATGTCAGGACTTGTGAAAAACTGAATTTAAATGTATTTGGCTAAGGTGTATGTAAACTTCAGACTTCAACTGAATGCGCACATACACACACACACACACACACACACACACACACTAACAAAATGTTACCTTTAGGAGCTTAATCCAGATGGTCCTCGTTTGGGATACTTGAAAATGAAATTCACACAGCCTAATCCTGCAGAAAAACTGGGTTGAATCTGCGGGCTCTGGTGTTTTGCTGCGATGTCTGTTTCCATTATATAAAAACACAGTGATCTGTTTCTGTTGAGGTAAAACAGGCCTGTTCAAAAAGCATTTCAGGTGGTTTAATTCTCAAAAATAACTTATGATATTTCAGGTTAGCTTTTGCTATGGCTGTTTAAGCATTCGTCTGCCTATTTCTAGGAAGAACGCTGTGGACTACATCAATTAACCACAAGCAGTCTTATTACCCTTCTCCGCAATGTGTGTTTTCTTTTCCTATAAAGAAGATATGGGAAATAAATGACTTTACATTCAGACAGACTGATCTCACAGTAAAATTGGAAACAGTAATTTTTCTTTAGCTAAGATCATTTACAGAAATTCGAAACGCTGCCCCAGTGGCTAAAGGGGTAAATGTTGTTGGGCATATGGGCACGTGTGAGCTCCATTTTCTGGGTGTAACGTCCACGATGGGGTGCCAAAAGCGAGTTGTGAAACGAGTTGTTTTCAGCTGTACAGGCTGTAATACAGTGAAGAGGAATGCATATTTTATAAACTGAACCCCCCAAACACAAACATCCAATTAAACCTAACCATGAGTGGAGTAAAAATGTAATGCTAGAGGGAAAAATGCAACCTCTGAATCGCACTCATCACTGATTGTGCTGACGCGATTACTTCCTGGTTTCAACGCAGGACCTGAACCCTGGTCTCCCTGGATGCTTCTGGTCATTTTCACAAGGAAAGGTAAACATGCTGGAGCCGATGCAAAAATGTCTGATAGGAGATGGCGCTTGTCAGATGCTGCCTTCCCGTGTGATCATGTTGATTAAGAAGCCATTCATGGGCTGTATCCCAATTTGCCTGCTTTTACTGTGCACTGAAAGTCTGCTAATGGGAAAGTACATACTTTAGACTGTGTAAAAACAGTAAGGGTAGACAAAGTAAAGTTGTATTGAATATTTCCCTTCCCGTGCAAGTTTGAATTGAGACAAAATACTAATTTATAATTTTCAGTTTTGTTTAAGGTAATTTAAATCAAACATTTTTCAATAAATGTCCAATAAGTGAAAGGATAGTATTTGGGGTAAAAAGCCACCTTGTTGCAGGGGCTAAAGGCCCCTATTAAATGCATTGTTTTTCTTAAGTGAGGAAAATATAATTATAATTTTCTTTATTTATCACACATTTGCACATATACAGTGAAATTCTTCTTTTCACATACCCCAGCTAGGCTGGGGTCAGAGTGCAGGGTCAGCCATGATACAGCGCCCCTGTAGCAGATAGGGTCAAGGGCCTTGCTCAAGGGCCCAACAGTGGCATCTTGGCGGTGCTGGGGCTTGAACCCCCAATCTTCTGATCAGTAACCCAGAGCCTTAACCGCTGAGCTACCACTGCTTGTGATGAAGAATGTTCAAAGTGGGCTCACATTGACTCATCCAATTATAACAGAGATGAGTTTGTTTATAGAATACTTGAGATGGAATAAAATACCAAATGTGTTTAAAATTAACAGAAAATGGTTAACTTTTTCTGAAGTAGTTATTTTGTGCAAGCATCATCTAAATTTGTTACTCAGAAAAGCATCTTGCTGTCTCAAAATTATTTGCATTAGTAGGCAAATTGTGCCCTATAACTATTGCCCCAGTATCTACACAATATCACTTTAAACCCCCTAGGGGCCTTGAACCCCAAGTGTGGGGTAAAAGGCTTCCTCACAACTTATTTTAAAAACAGAATTTTAATCGAAACAGCTTTCCGATATTTCTTTTCACACAAATTATGTTGCTCCATCAATATTCAATAAACATATATATATATATATTTATTTATTTTTTTACCTTTTGTGACCAGAAAAAAGCTACATTTCCTTAAGGGGTGCCTTTAGCCCCGTTGTACCCTATGGCATCTGAGAATGACCTTTTTTTATTCTCTGTTGCTTTGCTTTATTTCCAGATATTCCAGAGTTGTTGCTGTGCATATATACAAACATATTATAGTGTACTGTATGTGCTTTTCCCTTTTCCCAATGTTCTCCCAGAAATTTTGAATTCTTTCCACTGTGTTGACTTGTTGTAGGGGTCCATTCTATGACATTTGTTATATGGTCTGTTCACGCACATGCGTGCTCCTCAGAAACCTGTAAGAAAGCTGCTTATGTGTTTACATGGCCACATAAGCCACATTCTCCGGGAGAAACCCAGGTGTGTTAAACTGCTTTCTCTTAATCCCTTAAACAGCATCAGGAAATCAGATTTCTAGTTTACATGACGATTCAGAATGCCACTTTCTGCAAAAACCCTGGAATAAACCATTTTCTTAAGTGCATGTAAACATGGGCATTGATGCAAAATTATTAGAGAACATCTGTTTGTTTACTCTTCTTTCAATAAATAATTATTCCTGTCTGACCATAAAACATTCTTTTTTTAATTATTGGTTTATCTACTTACACATTTTTTTATTTCAATATTTTCAATATTTATCCTATGTTCTACATTTAGAAGATCAGATCAGGTGCGTCTTAGGGGTGTAACGATTCATCGATCCAATAACCAACGATCCAATGTTACCGATACAACTGGTAAATATCAATAGACTTTTTTTTTTTTTTTTTTTTTTTTAAAGATGTACATTTATTTTAATACTGTACGCATTTCCACGTCCGTACGCATTTCTGTCAGGCAGTGAAGCAACCTTATTAAATTTAATTTCACTTTGAGTGCTAAATGCGCTTTTCGTGTGGGACATGGATGTGCGCAGGGTCTGTGAAGCCAAATTGTGCTCTGCTTTCCGTGCGGCGTGCGCACGTGCTTCCTGTGAAATGCGAGCACCATTGAAAGGATCCGTGCGAGCGCATCAACCAGGCATTCCTTAAAATGTGAGCTCTCGTGACAAACGCAGAGCGGTTCACATGCGCGATTAATTCGGGCTTCTATCAATATCGTTGCGCATGCGACCCATTTGAATTTTACATGAGAATTTGCTATTTTAAAGTACCATGGAGAAGTTCAACCATCATGTGAAATGTCTTGACAATGCCGACATTCTGAACAGCACTAATGAGGGAAAGAGAAATCACTTGCTGTGCTCCAGCATCAGTTATAAGACTTCACACATCTACACATCAACACCCTTCCTAACATTTATCCCAGTTAACTGCAACAGAATTTTTCATTACAACTGTGGAAGTTGTAGCTAAGAAAACCACGGATAGCACGGATAGTTGGAAACAAGTCATGGGTATGTAAGTATTTTGAATTGGATTAAACTGAAAAATAAGCTGTAATCAAACGATTGATGATCACTTGTGTGTGACTTTATTTTTTATATTATTATCTGTATTTTTTTCAACATCTGAAGTACCTTATTTTGTTGTGGATGTCCCAATGTGGATACTACATTTGTACATTTTAGAGAGCTCAATAAAATATTCAAATTATATTTTGGTTGCATCTGAGGGCAAACATTTTTTTTTTATTGATTGTGTAAAATAGGCACATAATATCGGAATATCGATCGCAGGGCACTGAATCGAATAAAATCGAAATCGCATCGCGGCAGACTTTGAAGTAATGGCAAATATTGGATCGCAGGCCAAGAGAATCGATATAAGATTGTATTGTGATGAAACGTCCAATTTACACCCCTAGTGCATTTCTCTAAAAATACTAGCAGTTCAGCAAAGTTATACAAACAACTAGCTAACTAAATCACAGTCATGAAATCTCGGGAGAGCGAGCCACATGAGGCCACTGTGTGTGTATGTGTGTGTGCGCGTCTATGTGTGTTATGATGTTTTAAGTTCATTTCTGTCATTAAAGTTTACGTTGACTGTTCTGCCGGTTCCCGCTGCCTCCTTACTCATCCTTTACCCTGTTACATTGGTGCCGAAGCCTGGGGAGGAAGAGGGAGTCCTCGCCACTGCCATCCACCAGGAGAGCAGCCACGAGAGTCGGTGGAACCGCTGTTATCCGCCGAGAAAGGGGAGGAGCCGTTCCATCTGACAGGGGTCGGAGGACTTGCTGCTGTCCGCCAGGGAAAAAGTGAGCTGTCATCCGCCAGAGGTCGGTGGAGTGGCTGAGGACCAGGCGGCGGCGTGTCTGGGGACCGGCGAGCCAGTTTTCTCTCTCTGTCTCTGTCGCTCCGCCTCGCTCTTTCCCTCTCCCCTTGTCTCTCCCAGGGCTCTAGAAATGTGGGGAAAACCTGCCGGCAGTCATGGCCAGAAGGGCAACCACCTCCAGGAAGGGAGTTGAGGGGAGTATGTCATGTCGGGGGTTTCCCTGGCCTGAGTCAGGCTATGGAGGAGTGTGACAAGGAGGATGGCAGGCCCTGAATTGGGTTAATCAGCCGGGAGGGGGATAAAGACGAGCCGGAGGTGCAAGTTCGGGAGAGAGAGAGAGCCACATACGGCCGCTGTGTGTTTGTGTGCGTGTCTATGTGTTTTATGTTGTTTTGTTTATTTCTGTCAATAAAGTTTACATTGACTGTTCTGCCGGTTCCCGCCGCCTCCTTGCCCACCTTACCTCGTTACAGTGCTGTCAGCTCATGACCAGCCTATCTTACTTCAGTAAGATTAGCAGCCCCACTCCTGGGGCAAAGACTTTTAAATGCCACTGTGCCTCTCTAGAAAATTAGATTAATGTGGGCACCCGTCCATTTTAATGCCCCTAGTGCATCATTTACTAAACAGGAATTGAACTGTGATGTTAATCAGGCTATAGATTTTCTGTCCACAGCATGGAGATATGTGCATCCTGAGGGAAGCTGACACACTCCACAGCACTTTGTGAGACAGTAACTGTTTTTTTCCCTTCGAATAGAGGATCGTTGTTGTTCCTCTTTTGCATATTTACACTGCAATTTGTTTGTATTGAGTCAAAGTGTATTGTTGCTCGTATTGCTACCAGAGTCATTGTTCTGGGTAAAAGCTTCGTCATGGAGTGAGACCGTGACAGTCTTGTGTTTGTTGGCAAATTGCATAGAGCTGTAAGGATCCTTATGTAGTGTGTTGTGTTTTCTGTTTTTTTTTTTTTAATTTTTTATGTGATTTATAAAAAGGACCATCACAATGAAATAGACCATATTAATTGCGCAGTGGATTTTAAGGACTCAATGAAATCAGAAACCCTTTTTTTATGACTTCTAGTTTACATTTGTTAGCTTTGATAGCAAGTAGCAAATTGTGGGCCGTGGCTTTGATGTTATCTAAAGGCAGTTGGCTATTTAAAAAAGGCATGAGCCCTTCAATATGACCAACCCTCTCAAACTTCCTGTTTCAGTAGGAAATAGGCTTTGTCAGCACAAGAAAAAAAGACTGTGCTTGTCAGCAAATTCACAGGGATGTATAAAAGAGCTATATATATATATATATATATATATATATATATATATATATATATATATATATATATATAAATTGTTTCCATTTAAATGCATTTACACTAACCTGTTAATATCTGAATAGAGTCTAATTTTAGCACTCACAGTTTATCTCTCAGGTAAGGAATGAGCAGTAATTCATCATTTAAGAGGATAAGAGAACATAGAACAGGGAATGAATTCAGGGAATACAAGACACTTTACACAAGCAGCTTACATTAGAGTTAATGGAAATAAAATGATCCTCTGAGGATTAGTAAAACATCAGCACCTTTTTGCCACGGATACAACAAAACCTTTCAACCTTTTTACTGAGTGTCATAGCATATACAGGTGCATCTCAATAAATTAGAATGTCGTGGAAAAGTTCATTTATTTCAGTAATTCAACTCAAATTGTGAAACTCGTGTATTAAATTAATTCAATGCACACAGACTGAAGTAGTTTAAGTCTTTGGTTCTTTTAATTGTGATGATTTTGGCTCACATTTAACAAAAACCCACCAATTCACTATCTCAAAAAATTAGAATATGGTGACATGCCATTCAGCTAATCAACTCAAAACACCTGCAAAGGTTTCCTGAGCCTTCAAAATGGTCTCTCAGTTTGGTTCACTAGGCTACACAATCATGGGGAAGACTGCTGATCTGACAGTTGTCCAGAAGACAATCATTGACACCCTTCACAAGGAGGGTAAGCCACAAACATTCATTGCCAAAGAAGCTGGCTGTTCACAGAGTGCTGTATCCAAGCATGTTAACAGAAAGTTGAGTGGAAGGAAAAAGTGTGGAAGAAAAAGATGCACAACCAACCGAGAGAACCGCAGCCTTATGAGGATTGTCAAGCAAAATCGATTCAAGAATTTGGGTGAACTTCACAAGGAATGGACTGAGGCTGGGGTCAAGGCATCAAGAGCCACCACACACAGACGTGTCAAGGAATTTGGCTACAGTTGTCGTATTCCTCTTGTTAAGCCACTCCTGAACCACAGACAATGTCAGAGGCGTCTTACCTGGGCTAAGGAGAAGAAGAACTGGACTGTTGCCCAGTGGTCCAAAGTCCTCTTTTCTGATGAGAGCAAGTTTTGTATTTCATTTGGAAACCAAGGTCCTAGAGTCTGGAGGAAGGGTGGAGAAGCTCATAGCCCAAGTTGCTTGAAGTCCAGTGTTAAGTTTCCACAGTCTGTGATGATTTGGGGTGCAATGTCATCTGCTGGTGTTGGTCCATTGTGTTTTTTGAAAACCAAAGTCACTGCACCCGTTTACCAAGAAATTTTGGAGCACTTCATACTTCCTTCTGCTGACCAGCTTTTTAAAGATGCTGATTTCATTTTCCAGCAGGATTGGCACCTGCCCACACTGCCAAAAGCACCAAAAGTTGGTTAAATGACCATGGTGTTGGTGTGCTTGACTGGCCAGCAAACTCACCAGACCTGAACCCCATAGAGAATCTATGGGGTATTGTCAAGAGGAAAATGAGAAACAAGAGACCAAAAAATGCAGATGAGCTGAAGGCTACCGTCAAAGATACCTGGGCTTCCATACCACCTCAGCAGTGCCACAAACTGATCACCTCCATGCCACGCCGAATTGAGGCAGTAATTAAAGCAAAATGAGCCCCTACCAAGTATTGAGTACATATACAGTAAATGAACATACTTTCCAGAAGGCCAACAATTCACTAAAAATGTTTTTTTTTATTGGTCTTATGATGTATTCTAATTTGTTGAGATAGTGAATTGGTGGGTTTTTGTTAAATGTGAGCCAAAATCATCACAATTAAAAGAACCAAAGACTTAAACTACTTCAGTCTGTGTGCATTGAATTAATTTAATACACGAGTTTCACAATTTGAGTTGAATTACTGAAATAAATGAACTTTTCCACGACATTCTAATTTATTGAGATGCACCTGTATGCCTTCTGTGGGGCTGAATGTGCCACACACAACGACAGCTATTATTGCAAAGCTGTCTGGAATACTAGATTCCGATTTGTGAATAATGGCATTCAGCGTGGTGAAATATTGTGACCATCTGACTGTACATTGTCCTTGGCATACTTTAGTCGAAACATCAACAATATGTTTTCCTGTGGAAACTGTCATGGTCTTAATTTTGTTTGGCCCTGTTCTCTGTTAGAATTAAGAATGAAGACCCCCCCCCAAAAAAAGGTAAATATTGTCATTATTTACTCACCCTCATGTTGTTCCAAACCTGTTCCAAAGCTGAGTCACCATTCACTTTCATTAAATCTTTTTTGTCCCATACAATGAAAGTGGCTGAATTTTCATTTCTGGTTATTCCTTAGGTCCAATGAGTCAACTAGTCTTTCTGACAATCGACTTGTCGATTTATAAAATATGTAGTTTTGCACATATTAGCCATTTAAAACATGCCATGTCAATTAGTTATTTATTTTTAACATATAATTAACGTTATATTCTCACACCTTTTCAACAACTACCTAAACACTGAAAATTCTATAAAAGGTATGTCCACCAGGACTCATTTTGTTGCTCTTTGACTGCTGTTGGATCTTGGAATCTGTTGTATAGTCCTGTTCATCACTTATGTACAGGCAGGTTTGGGGAGTAACGAAATATATGTAATGGGAATACATATTTAAAATACAAAATACAAGTAACTGTATTCCACTACAGTTACAGTTTAAATCATTGGTATTGAGAATACAGTTACATTCAAAAAGTATTTTGATTACTGAAGAGATTACTTTGCATTTTATTGTCATTTGTTTCATTTAATATTTAGTCTTTTTAGATGGAAAACATTTATTCATATAAATGATGTGATCCAAAGTGCATTTGAACAGCGGTGAAACACTTTCTTATGTTACATTCATATGAGCAGACAGAGAAGTAAGTTTGAAGTAAGTTTGGAGCGGAAGAAATGGAAATAAACCTTGTATAAATTGTCAGCTTTACACTAAACTAAAATGCTATTTCTAGCCATTTTACATGCACGTTACCAGGCACGATCATATTTTTTATCAAGAAAATTCATGTTGGATCATAATTACATTTTTATTCTAGAAAGACCTTTGATATAAGGGCAAAAATCATATTCTTGATATCTAAAAAATCCATAAATCTGTTTATCTTGTTTTAGTAACAACACTGCATAAGATATTTAGGTTTATCAGAGAATGTATTTTTAACATGTGTATTTTGTCTTACTGTACTGGCAGAGTTTTTATAGTCAAAACAAGTGAAAAAATCTACCAGTGCTGAAGAAGTAATCCAAAGTATTTAGAATACGTTACTGACCTTGAGTAATCTAATGAAATACATTACAAATTACATTTTACAGCATGTAATCTGTAATCTTTAGTGGAATACATATAAAAAGTAACCCTCCCAACCCTGTATACAGGTACAGTTGATGTCATTAAAACTAATTTTTTTTTAACCACTGCACAGATTTAATATTAGCAAACTATAGTTTTGGCAAGTCGTTTAGGACATCTACTTTGTGCATGACACAAGTATTTTTCCAACAATTGTTTACAGACAGATTGTTTCACTTTTAATTGACCATATCACAATTCCAGTGGGTCAGAAGTTTACATACACTAAGTTAACTGTGCCTTTAAGTTGCTTGGAAAATTTCAGAAAATGATGTCAAGCCTTTAGACAATTAGCTTCTGATAGGAGGTGAACTGAATTGAATGTGTACCTGTGGATGTATTTTAAGGCCTACATTCAAACTCAGTGCCTCTTTGTTTGACATCATGGGAAAATCAAAAGAAATCAGCCAAAGAAAATAAAATAACTGTGGACCTCCAAGTCTGGTTCATCCTTGAGAATGATTTCCAAACTCCTGAAGGTACTACATTCATCTGTACAAACAATAGTACGCAAGTATAAACACCATGGGACCACGCAGCCATCATACCGCTCAGGAAGGAGACACATTCTGTCTCCTAGAGATGAACGTAGTTTGGTGCCAAAAGTGCAAATCAATCCCTGAACAACAGCAAAGGACCTTGTGAAAATGTTGGAGGAAACAGGTAGACAAGTATCTATATCCACAGTAAAATAAGTCCTATATTGACATAATCTGAAAGGCTGCTCAGCAAGGAAGAAGCCACTGCTCAAAACTACCATAAAAAAAGTGCACATGATGACAAAGATCTTACTTTTTGGAGAAATATCCTCTGGTCTAATGAAACAAAAATTTAACTGTTTGGCCATAATGACCATTGATATGTTTGGAGGAAAAAGGGTGAGGCTTGCAAGCCGAAGAACACCATCCCAACTGTGAAGCATGTGGGTGGCAGCATTATTTTGTGGGGGTGCTTTGCTGCAGGAGGGACTGGTGCACTTCACAAAATAGATGGAATCATGAGGAAGGAAATTTATGTGGATATATTGAAGCAGCATCTCAAGACCTCAGCCAGGAAGTGAAAGCTTGGTCACAAATAAGTCTTCCAAATGGACAATGACCCCAAGCATACCTCCAGAGTTGTGGCAAAATGACTGAAGGACAACAAAGTCAAGGTAATGGAGTGGCCATCACAAAGCCTTGACCTCAGTCCAATAGAAAATGTGTGGGAAGAACTGAAAAAATGTGTGTGAGAACGAGGCCTACAAACCTGACTCTGTTACGCCAGTTCTGTTAGGAGGAATGGGCCAAAGTTCCAGCAACTTATTGTGAGAAGTTTGGGGAAGGCTATCCAAAATGTTTGACCCAAGCTAAACAATTTAAAGGCAATGCTACCAAATACTAACAAAGTGTATGCAAACTTCTGACCCACTGGGAATGTGATGAAAGGAATAAAAGCTGAAATAAATCATTCTCTCTACTATTATTGTGACATTTCACATTTTTAAAATAAAGTAGTGATCCTAAGTGACCTAAGGGAATGTTTTCTATGATTAAATGTCAGGAATTGTGGAAAACGGAGTTTAAATGTATTTGGCTAAGGTGTATGTAAACTTCTGACTTCAAGTGTATCACCAAGACATCTTAAAGGCCCACAGGTTTTCTTAAATTGGATTGCCACTAGGGATGAACCGATCCAAGACCTGGATCGGTATCGGCTCCGATAGTGAAGTTATTAGACAGATCGTGTATCGGTCTGACGAGCCCGATCCAAATCCAATACTGTGTGTTAATCATCTTCTTTACTGGCAAGCTCCAAAAATGACATGAAAGAACCATAAAGGCACCACTGAAGTAGTCCATATGACTCATGCATTTTATTCAGAGCCACTTGAATATGTGATAATAATGCGATAGCTCTGTGAATCGCAAAATGCTGCATTTAATAAGTAAATATACTGAATAGTGTGCATGCTCAGTGTGTTATTGAATGGTGCAGCTCTGTTGACACACATACATATCATGTGCAGACTGCTGATGTCCACGCGGCACTCAAAGCGGTGTGCAATATGCGAGCGCCACACACAAACAAAATCTCAGATGTAGAAGCTCAGTAGTTCAGTTTGCATATAACATGCATTGAGAATGTCATCGGATTAACATTTCACCAGTTTTTGAATAAGAGGCGAATTAAACTTCTCTGATCTAGCCCACATACAGACATGTATAGGACTTCTGGAGTGTTCTGACTGTCAAAATAAAAGCCAGAGGGTTTTAAAGTTAAAGGTGCATGACTGAAATATATTACTATTGTATTATCAAATTATAAAAGTCAATAATAATAATATTGATAATTTATTATTATTATTATTTGTTGTTTACAAATTATAACAATATTCAAGTTGACTGGGTTCTTGTGTGACAGAAATGTGGACTGATATCATACAGAAAAAAAAAAGAGATGTGTATCCTTTAAAGTCCAGATACAATTAAAAAACAAATTGTGCCAAAAAAAATAAAATGAAAAACTGGCTCCTCCTTAAGACTTTCATTGGAATTACAGTTAATTTTGCTGCTACATTGTCCAGTAGACTACTTAACAATAAAGTTTTTCTTAATAGGCTATACATTAATATTGAAATAATGTATAGTTAAAGGTTTGTGTTCCTTTACAAGAGTACCCCCGATTAGTATCACAGAGTGAGGTATAGATGTTCTAAACTGATTATGAAAAATGCAAAATTGGTATCAGATCAGGAACGGTGTCAGTCGATACTTAGATTTCAGGAGTTGGAATCAGATCGTAAAAGAAAAAGAGGTATCGGTGCATCCCTAATTGCCACCCACCTGGAAACATAGCTACTTAGGTTTTTAGTACTGTATTTGTCTCTGCCTGAGAAGCATTCCATTATTGAACATCTTACTACGCCTAAATCCCATACCTATATCTGTGCCAGCTCTGAACTAAAAGCATTAAAAGTGAAGTTTGTAATATTTGCGCCACTAGCGTCACCAAATGGAACTGCAAAAATTACTATTTTCAAACTGGTTTACCAAACACTCCCCCATCTTCCATTTGTTGGATAAACCAGGTAGTCCCACCCCAGACACAGGCCATTGGATGAGGCAGTGTTGCTGTGTCAGGCTATGTGGGTAAATTATGACAGAATTTTTAATGTCTGGGTGAACTATCCCTTCAACATTTGAAAGAATTACACAATTCATCTTCAAGCAAAAAATACTCATTCAGTGTTCCAAGTATTAGGTCATAAAAACTGTTTATGTAAGTCTATTGTAGAGTTTTTCTTGTGTTCCATCAAACATTAGAATTGACTACAGCGGCCTTGCTCCATGCAGAGCTGTTTAATGTTATCCCAGGCCAAGGTTATTCTCCATCCTACATTCTGGACTGAAAGGTTGTGTATATAATAGCAGCCAGATATTTTACCTAATAAATGTCCCTTTCTCAAATGCTTCTCAGGCCCTCTGATGTAACTGCTTGGATTTGAGCCTTTGGTAATTCTGCCAATGCTATTCACTGAGTCTGCATGTATCTGAATTCTCAAGGGAACAGATATACACTGACAGGAGGTAGAAGGTATAGTGGTAAGACTGAATGGTAAAGTGCAGTGGACAGTGTGACCATATCTACATATTTTTAAAATCTACTAGTTGGTGGATTGCTGGAACAACTTGTCGACTAAAGCAAGCACCACACTAGACGATTTGTCTAGCTATTTTTAGCTGTGAGCTGCATTTACATAATCGCCGGCCAGTAGGTGAGATGAAGCCCGCATTATTGTCTTCCAGCGGGAGGTCGTTAATCACTTGACCGTCGGGACTTCCTGCTGAGTTAATGGTAACAGCAATGGGAAAAACAGAAAAAATTGTTCTGTATCCGGGGTGGGCTCTCATGTTCTCTAAGTGACCAATGAGCTCCTTCTTTTACAAAAGAACTGTCAAGGCATCAAGCTGATCTGACCGTTTTCATCTGCGATTGCACTCAGCTGCATATCATCACAAACCAAGCATTTTTCCTGCGTTTTTCTCCTACACTAAAATTACTAATGAAATCAGAATGTGAAGGCAGAACAGTCCGTTTTTATAAAAGTAATTTCTTTACTCACCGAAAGCTGCAAATGGACGCGTGTTCTACGGCAAGCATCAAGGGAATAAATACACAATCACACACAAGTTACTCCATGAATCACAAACTTATTCACTCAATTACAATTGTTTTTGCTCTCGTGGTACTCGTAGTTTTTTGGCAAGGTCCATGTGACCAAGTTAGAGAGAGAGTTGTGGTGAGTTTGGTAAGTCTACCCACCCCCCACCACCATTCTTAATCGTAATTGTATGTGTCGTAGCAAAACAGTCGGCAAGTGTGACACCCTCGGCCAAAATCAAGTTGAGTCTGCTAGTGTAATGCCTGCTTAATCGGCCTTAAGGGAGCCCTGTATAATTAGGCTGCTTTTGGATGGTCCTGACCCTGATTGAATACATTTCATAGTGGCCGTTTACATAAGACATGTTCTTATGTAAACCAAGGGAGTACTACCAGCTAGATGGGGTGCAACAAAATGGAACCTCCTTGAATGGAACAAATATAGAGGTCTCTAGATGTGTTTTTAAAAAAAAATATATAATTTGAACTTGACATGCTGTCTTTAAAATGCAGTAATTCATTGCTGGATGTTCAAAAACAACAAATCAATGTGTTTGGCTGTTACAGTGGTGCTTTAAAGGGGATACATTAAGCTGATAATGTATTGGCCCAGTGCTTTCAGACCATATGTGTTATGAGTGGAAGAGACGGACCACTCATGTAAACCGTTTTATATGAATTGGGGAAATCTTGACACTCAGGCCAGAAACATCCTTCATTGCCAACGCACAGTCCGGTTTAACAAACTTAATGCACTGTGGCAGTAACAAACCTCAGTACTCGAGGCAATGGAGTTACTTTCAAAGGTTTGTGTCATAAAACCAGATGTTGTTATTCAGGGCTGGACGATAAACTATGTCGATCGGAAAAAACTTATTAATTGACTTGAGTAATTTTCAATATTTAGCCTACATTCTACACCTAGACCAGGGATGCTAATTGATCACTGATCGATCTTTCAGATTAACTTTTTTTTTATTGATTCATATATTAACAAATAAAAGCAAGAACATTTACAAACAGAATCAATATTTAACCCCCTCTATTACTACCCCCCCAATCCCCAACCCCACCCACAAGAACACCCCAGTTGTCCCACATGGATATAGGCACACAAAAACAAATATTAAAAATACAATAAAATAAAGTATGATAATCACACACATAACAACTACATCTACACCTCTTTCTCCACTGTCCCTCCCTGAGAGCCCTCCAAAAATGCCAGATATTTGCCCCACTTTCCCATAAAGTCCAAACTACCCAATCCTCTAAATATCCCTTCTTCAAAAGCTGCCACCCTTCCCATCTCCATACACCACTCTGGAAATTATGGCGCTTCTTCCGACTTCCAACCCCTTAAAATGACTTGTCTGCCAATCATAACACTTATCAGAACCCAATTTTCTATACATTTGTCCCCCAAATTTATGACCGCCCCATGGCCCAAAACACAAAGTCTGGGGCAAAGTAAAACCTGAGTGCCCAAAACGTCACACAAATAACTCTGAACCCTCAACCAAAAATCTTGAATCTTAACACATCCCCAAAAGACATGAGTTGTGTCTCCAAATTCTGATTGGCAACACCAGCAGGTGGGTGTGTCTTTAAGACCAAGCCTATATAATCTAGAGGGGGTCCAGTAAAATCTATGTAAAATCTTAAATTGCATAAGGCGAACCCTTGCATCTCTAGATGCAGACTTGACATTTTTTCGAATGCTAGTCCATACTCCTTCCTTCCAATACAAAATTTAAATCTTTCTCCCATAATCTCTTGATAGAAGTTAAAGCTACATCCCCCAGACTCTGAATTAGCAGGGAGTAATACACTGATGCCTCATGACCTTTTCCAAAAGCAGTAATCACCTCTCCCAAAGCATCTGCCGCCTTAGGGGGGTGTGTGCTACTCACAAAAACTGTACAGAGCATGTGGCGTAGCTGTAAATACCTATAAAACTGAGATCTGGGAATCCCAAAATGATGACCTAAATTCTCAAAAGATCAACACTCCACTCTCAGACAGGTTGCCGAGTGTAGTAACCCCCCTCACAATCCACTCTGACCAACAGTAAGGGGACTTATTGATATATAATTTGGGGTTCAGCCATATGCTTGAGGCAACATTTAAATAAATGTCCGAATTAAATACTGTGGCCACTCTTGTCCAAATCACATGCAAATGTGAAATAACGGGGTGTGACTTAACTTCTCCGTTTAGTTTGATCGAAAGGCTTTGCAATGGTGAAATAGGGGCAAGGACTTCCTGTTCAATAAGAAACCAGGGAGGGGCTCTCTCAGGTGGAAGCAACCAATGAGCCAAATGTCTAAGACCGAACGCATAATAATAAAACAAATCTTGGGTAGGCCTAGCCCACCCTTGTCAATCGGCTTATGTAACTTATTGAAATGTAACCTGGGACGTTTTCCATTCCAAATAAAGGACTTCGCTATGCTATCAAATTGTTTGAAATAAGAAAGGGGGACATCTACAGGGAGAGACTGTAGCAGGTAGTTAAATTTTGTAATACAATTCATTTTAATAACATTAACCTTTCCAATCATAGATACTGTAAGTGTAATGAAGCCCACCTGCCCACATCGCTTGGATCTTTGTCCTTTTTAAGAATCAGAATGATCCGGGCATGTGTCATGGTTGGGGGAAGCTTTCCATTCTTTAATGACTCCTTATAAACTTCTAGCATAAGTGGAGCCAGTTCTGTAGCATAAGATCTAAAAAAATTCAGCAGCAAAGCCATCTGGCCCCTTGCCTGTTGGTAAGGCCTTAATTACCTCGTCAATCTCCTCCAAGGTTATTTCAGAATCAAGAGAATGTTTTTGCTCAGTCGTCAGTTTAGGGAGTTCTAATGGTTCCACAAAGTTCCTAATATCTTCATCAGTGGATGAAGACGTGGAACTATAGAGATCAAGATATAATTCTTTAAAAGCATTATTAATATCAGTGGCTGAGGTAAATATTTCACCACCAGCAGATTTCACTAAGGGAATGGTAGAAAAAGACTCTCTCTGCTTTATATATCTAGCCAAAAGCTTCCCTGCTTTGTCCCCTGACTCAAAATATGACTGTCTTGCCCTGAATAACCAAAACTCCACCTACTGCGACAAAATAGTATTATATCCGTATTTCAAACGGGTCAGTTCTCTGAGGCCATTAGACGACATTCGGCGCTTCAACTCTGCCTCGACACTTTTAATATTCTCTTCCAATTCCACAAGTCCTTGTGCTTTGGATTTTTTGATGAATGAGGCATACTGTATGATCCGACCCCTAAGAAATGCCTTAAGTGCTTCCCAAGCCACGCCTACAGAGGATACTGAGGACCAGTTGGTCTCCATATAGACATTGATTTCAGTCTTTAACATTTGTTGAAAATCAGGATTTTGCAAAAGGGATACATTTAAAGCGGCAACTATATGATTTCTTTTTCTCTGTATGTGGCAACACCACTAAACTCACCAGGGCATGATCTGAGACTAAGATATTTCCAATTGAGCAATCAACAACAGATGAAATGATGGATTTAGATATTTTTAAAAAATCTATTCTAGAATAAAATCTTATGGACTGATGAAAAAAATTTATAGTCCCTCCCAGGTGGGTTCAAAAGTCTCCAAATATCTGTAAGACCAAGATTTGTACACATTCTGTGACGCGTCAGTGTTGCTCTAGGGGGCTTACACTTTTGCTTCACTATGATCAAGGACTGAGTCCATCAATAGATTAAATTCTCCCAATATTATATCATGAGGGGTGTCAGCAGCTTGCAACATCCCTTCAAGATCTATAAAAAAGCATTAGGTGCGTAAATATTAGCCAAAATCAAACTTTGCCTCTGAATTTCTACTAAAACAATAATGACTCTACCTGATTTATCTTTAATCTGTTTGAAAAATTTGAATTGTTGATGTTTATTTATCAATATGATGACCCTGCTGCTCTTACTTGAGCCAGCGCTAAAGAAAACATATCCACCCCATATCTTCCCAAATTTTTCAGCTTCCTGTGGGGAAAGATGTGTTTCTTGAAGAAAGACTATATCATATTTCTTAGGTTTAAGAAAATAAATAACCTTCCTTCCTTTTTATGGGGTGGCCCAACCCATTCACATTCCATGTGGAGAGAGACAATCCACTCATATTAACATTTTACATTTTGATATAATAAAAAAAATTAATCTTGCGTCAAAAACAGGATTATACAGACCACATTCCAACATTATTACAACAATCAAACCCCGAACTTCCCCCTGAACAAAACAAACAGAACGCAAAAACGTATGCATTAACCCAGCGCACGACAGCGCCAACCGGCGTCCATCCCTCTAAACTCAAGAGTCCATGTACGCATACAAGAACCCCCGCAACAACTTTGCCATCGGATTGCTCAAGTCTGGAGCTTCTGCAAAAATTTTGTGAGGCAAAATTACATAACAGAAAATACTTTGTAAAACAGACCCAAGCCAATAGGCAGAATAAACACAAAGAACATGTAGATTCATTCACAGAACTGTCTCGAAGGTGTGTTCCTCCACAAAACAAATTCCAGCTGATATAAAACCGTTCATTTTCCTTGGACAGATAAACAATTGTTCAGTGAGCCAGCTGTTATGAGTGCAGCAGATGACGTAATCATTCTAATGTCCCTTAAAAATACTCCACAAAAATTAACTCCAGCCAACAGAAGGCATAAGCACAAAGAACGAAAAGATTCATCCATAACTGTCCCGAAAGAGTGTTATTCCACAAAACAAGCTCCAGCCACCAGACGGAACCAACAAAAAAAAAAAAAACACACAAACAAAACAGACGCCCCGGTTTCTCGAATGATCAAGTGTGTATTGAGCGAGTCAAATTCACTCGGCAGCTGCATAAAAATAATAATACACCATGACTTACTCAGTTCATCAACTTTATAAAAGACATCCTTTGTGTAGGCATGAAGATATTTTGCAGTCATTCTTAGTGTCCATTTTCAATCTGTCCGGGAACTTCAGTGTAAAAGCGATCATCCGTCCATGCAGAAGTTTCTTGAAGGAGTCATTCCACAAAACGAACTCCAGCCGCTAGATGTAGCCAGCGCAAAAAGAAACAAAAATGACGCCCAGCTTCCTCGGACAGCCAGAGTAAGTACAGCGAGTTAATCCACTCTGGAGCTACATGAAAAATCCCAAATGGCTTACTCACCCATTATTTTAATAAAAGACAGTGCTTGCTTTGGACATGTAAATACCCTACGACCAACCTTCATTTCTTTTCTCAGTTTGGCCGGAAACATCAGTGCAAAAGCAATCTTCCATTGATGTAAGAGTTTCTTACATTCCTTGAATCGATCACGTTTCTCTCTTGTCGCATTCGCAAAGTCCGGGAACAAGAAAATATTGTGATTCTACCAAGAAAGCTTTCCTTTGCTCCTCGCCTGGCGCAACACGAGATCTTTATCGGATGATCTCAGAAATTTGGCCAGAATTGATCGAGGCCTGTCTCCCTCAGCAGATCTGCGAGGCGGGACTCTGTGAGCTCGCTCGATTTCCAGTTTATGGCCTGTTATGTCGAGCAGACTCTGGAAGAGTTCGTCCAGGAATTTCACCATATCTCTGCCTTCATGCTCAGGAATTCCAACAATTCGTATGTTATTCCTTCGGCTCCTATTTTCCAAATATTCAAGTTGAAATATGAAAAACATTTCACGACTATTTTGGATGCGGGCGAATTAGAGGATGATTCCCTTTCCGAAGACTCCAGATAATCGATTCGTTTCTCAACTTCTGTTACTCTTTTGACCAACTCGGAGAATTTGGTTTCCATCGGCGTAATCGATCGATGTATTACAAAGAGATCCTCCAAGTCAGCAACAACCTTCGTCAGCATCACCGAGATGTTTGACAGTTGACGCTGGATTTCATCTCCCAACGTGCCACCCAAATCGAGTCCCCGGTCTGCAGGCACAGAGGTTTCATCTTGAGCATGTAAGTGTCTTTTAATGTCTCCAGAGCCTGAGGATTTTGACTTCTTTGCCATGTTTACCTCAAAGAACAAATATGTACTGGGTGTATCGAATCTCACCAGATTATAACATGAAAATAATAAAAACAGCAAAGTGTGCAGAGCTCGTGATTCACACTACTGCTTCTCTCATGGTGTCACGTGATCCCCCGGTCGATCTTGAGAACTTAAAGATTGATTTTTTACTTCCTTGCTTCTGTAGCCATGCGCTGTTGGACTGACAGGCAGCTTGTGTGTATGTGTGTGCTTTATATGCGTGTGTGCTTCGAGAGCACTCGTGCTAATTTGCGCCTAAACAATCAAATATACTTCAAAATTCCACTAAATTGTCTTGACGAGGTATTAATGTAAAGACAGTCAGTTATGTCTAGTGAAAGTAAACAGTGGAGAAAAAAGCGGATTTGTATCAAAATGTCGGACTTGAAGTGTAAATATAACCTGAAAACTACCGCTATGAGTTTTCTCATTTTATTTCATTCTCAATGTTTCCTTAAACTTGATACTGCTATTACGTTTTCTTAATTTGTATTTTTTGTTCTATTCTTTTTTTATTGTTTCTATTCATTTTTTTTGCATTATAACATATTGCATTTGTTTCTTTATTCTTATTTAATTACAGGCTGTTTACTTGTCTTGAATAGTTACTTGAGAACTTGAAACAATGCTTGCATAATTAACAAATTATTTTTATTATTATTTGTTGTGGTCTAGAAGGCCTAGATCTCATTCCGGATGCACTGTAGCTGTATTGCATTTCTATGGAAAGTATTCACAGTGCTTCACTTTTTCCACATTTTGTTATGTTACAGCCTTATTCCAAAATGGATTAAATTCATTATGTTCCTCAAAATTCTACAAACAATACCCCATAATGACAACGTGAAAGTTGTTTGTTTGAAATCTTTGCAAATTTATTAAAAATAAAAAACTAAAAAAAATCACATGTACATAAGTATTCATAGCCTTTGCCATGACACTCAAAATTGAGCTCAGGTGCATCCTGTTTCCACTGATCATCCTTGAGATGTTTCTACAACTTGATTGGAGTCCACCTGTGGTAAATTCAGTTGATTGGACATGATTTGGAAAGGCACACACTTCTGTCTATATAAGGTCCCACAGTTAACAGTGCATGCCAGAGCACAAACCAAGCCATGAAGTCCAAGGAATTGTCTGTAGACCTCCGAGACAGGATTGTATCGAGGCACAGATCTGGGGAAGGGTACAGAATGTCTGCAGCATTGAAGGTCCCAATGAGCACAGTGGCCTCCATCATCCATAAATGGAAGAAGTTTGGAACCACCAGGACTCTTCCTAGAGCTGGCCGCCTGGCCAAACTGAGCGATCGGGGGAGAAGGGCCTTAGTCAGGGAGGTGACCAAGAACCCGATGGTCACTCTGACAGAGCTCCAGAATTTCTCTGTGGAGAGAGGTGAAACTTCCAGAAGAACAACCATCTCTGCAGCACTCCACCAATCAGGCCTGTATGGTAGAGTGGCCAGACGGAAGCCACTCCTCAGTAAAAGGCACATGACAGCCCGTCTGAAGTTTGCCAAAAGGCACCTGAAGGACTCTCGGACCATGAGAAACAAAGATTGAACTCTTTGGCCTGAATGGCAAGCATCATGTCTGGAGGAAACCAGGCACCGCTCATCACCTGGCCAATACCATCCCTACAGTGAAGCATGGTGGTGGCAACATCATGCTGTGGGGATGTTTTTCAGCAGTAGGAACCGGGAGACTAGTCAGGATCGAGGGAAAGATGAATGCAGCAATGTACAGAGATATCCTTGATGAAAACCTGCTCCAGAGCGCTCTGGACCTCAGACTGGGGTGAAGGTTCATCTTCCAACAGGACAACGACCCTGAGCACACAGCCAAGATAACAAAGGAGTGGCTCCGGGACAACTATGTGAATGTCCTTGAGTGGCCCAGCCAGAGCCCAGACGTGAACCTGATTGAACATCTCTGGAGAGATCTGAAAATGGCTGTGCACCGACGCTCCCCACCCAACCTGATGGAGCTTGAGAGGTCCTGCAAAGAAGAATGGGAGAAACTGCCCAAAAATAGGTGTGCCAAGCTTGTAGCATCATACTCAAAAGACTTGAGGCTGTAATTGGTGCCAAAGGTGCTTCAACAAAGTACTGAGCAAAGGCTGTGAATACTTATGTACATGTGATTTTTTTTTTTTTTTTTTTTTTTTTTTTTTTTATATAAATACATTTGCAAAGATTTCAAACAAACTTCTTTCACGTTGTCATTATGGGGTATTGTTTGTAGAATTTTGAGGAAAATATTGAATTTAATCCATTTTGGAATAAGGCTGTAACATAACAAAATGTGGAAAAAGTGAAGTGCTGTGAATACTTTCCGGATGCACTGTATCAACTGAACACAACAGCAACTCCGACATCGGCACCATTGCTGTTTATTTATGTACTATTTAGTTAAACCTTTTTTTCATGATCCATAATGCGTCCGAAAATTTTTTGACAAAGGCAAGTTCCTTCAGTGGACGTATTGACTTTTTTTATGCTACAGCAATTACTTCATGCACAGGTTACTTAACTGACACGCGTCGGGCCAGAACCATGAAGAACATTGTTGGGAATTTGAAAAAAAATGAGGAGAGTCAAATATCCTTTGAAGACGATGAAATTGTGGCAAAAAGAGGTCACACACCTTATGTAGGATTAAATCCTAAACTGAGTATACTACTTATACTCAAACAAGTTATGTTCACATTCATTCTTGGGGACTAACAAACATGTGGAATATCAATACAATATTGAAAAAAAAAAAAAAAAAAATTATTGTGATAATATTTTTGGCCATATTGCCCAGCCCTAGTATTCAGGTTAGTTCCAAATTTAGTTTTAGGGTTTTTAGAAAAAATTAATCTTAAACACCGTTTTAAGTTTTACTCTTGAATAACTAAACTGGCTCTCGGCATGAATATAGCCATAGAAGCTGGTATGGCATTAAAAAAGGAAAGAAAGAAAGAAAGAACTTTCTCAGTCATTAATATTAGCTTCAAACTGTTGCTCTGCCATGACAGACAGTAGTTGGGAGTGAAAGAGAAAACTCACTATAGAAGCAGAGAGTTCACACAAATGTCCACTATAGTGCCCCTTGTGACAACATTGAGAATGCCACACATACTTTCGTTGAGTTATGAATTGTGGTCTGACCACTGATATATAATATAGAACTGGATTACTGATGACATCATAACAGTGAAGTCACTGCACTGCCATATTGCTATGCCCAAACATTCCAGTGTCCCTATTTATTTAATAGGAAATAATCTCATTTCAGCAAGTAAACATTAGTAATTCAATCACCGATTTTATATCTGAAATCTGCATGTACATCCCAACATCGCAAATGTCGCACAAATTTTTCCTGTTTCTTGAAAGCCGGAGTAAGTTATGTATATCTATCAAACAGCATCCATCTCTAACAAACCTCATCAGTGAACAGATAAGCTGAATGTAAACAAGTTCACTGAAACTGAGGTAAGATACAAACAGACATTTTAAGACTTTATTTATTGTGAGCATCGAAATGTTTGTTCAGAGTTATTTTATGTTTTTATCAAAAAGTGCCTTTTTCTCGCGGTCACTTGAATAAGAGCACGCACTCTCTCTCCCTCTATCACGCGCAGCGAGGGAGGCACGTAAAGCAAAGCTGGCTCAAATTAAACTGATACGCTAGGTTTAAATGGCAAATGAACATGTGTTTATGACATGTATCCATGTATGACTACAGAGAGCACTTCAATATGAAAACAAGCAAATCCCGTGCATTTAAGGTGATTTAGAAATCCAGTTCTGACTTTTTTAAAGTCCATTTCTGGGGTAGGACGTATTGTCACCCTAAACAAGCAGATATTACAGCTTTTTCTACTTACAATACAACTTGTGGACAGTTTTTCCGCTTTGGAGATCATTGTGCTGCACTGATAGACTGAACACCGGGGAAGGTGGATGCTCTGACATTGCGATCCGCATATATCTTCTTCCTCATAAAGAATATTATCCATAAAAAGCTAATTAAACATTAATCATGATTGTCATTAGGGGGCGAAATGCAACTGTTGTATCCACAGTTCGGAGATGGTGAAACGGGTGTTTTCACCTGTCAGTCATTGAGGCTCTATGACAGTTGGGGAATACCAAGATGGCCGCTCGAACATTTCTGGTGGCTTCACCTCCTGCTGGCAGTTTACCGTTGCGTCAACGATCCAGTTCTATATATATCATTGGGTCTGACACATTTTGGGACACAACAATGCACAGTCAAGCGTGCGTAGCTAAAAGTGTCTGCGTTCTGTACTCGCATAGGGTATTAGAACGTTTACATACACAGCAATATGCTAATAACTATTCAAAATCAGTTTATTTAAAAAATCAAACAACGCAAGACAACTGTTTATGTGTTTAGTCTAGAGCGTGCATGTACATTTGACCAAACTGAAAAAATACTTTTTTATATGAGCAAAAGAAGCCCTAGTTATTATACCATTGTTGTCAGATTTTATCGATGAATTGAAATGTTATTGATTTTATAATTTTGAACAGTTTTTGAGATTTTGGTTTTTCCCATTCAAGTACTTGCACAACTTCTGAACACGCCTGCACACGTTGCCGAAAAAGCACAATTTCTGAAAGTTTACGGGAAAGTGTGCCACATTTTCGGGCTAACACACTTATGGCACTTTTCCACAGCATGTTACGGTTCGACTCGACTCTGCTCGCATTACTTTTCTGAGCTTGCTTTTCCACTGCAGTTTAGTGCCGCCTCAACGTGGGTGGGATTATAGGCTGATCGTCATTGTTGCACCACCTCTACTGCTGTGACATCATCTTAAACGCGACATCTTAAACATTACTGACCATAAACGATCTTTCCAGTAGCTGGTCAACTAAATAAAGTGAAGCTTTCAAGCAGAATATAGAGTTAACGTAACAAAACGTTCCATCCTTCATCATGGACTCCAACAACGCCGAGTACAGGGCACTCTCCCTCCCACTGCTCGCCGGTCTATTGCCAGAGATAGCATCCATTTGGTCAAACCACTTCCACTTTCTTCTGTTTGAACCACTCCAGCTGTTGTGGTCCTTGATGGCTCTGTAGTCACTTAATTTTTTTTTTTAACTATTCCCTACACTGTTGGTAGGTCTGATGGTAGCCGTGTGTGGCCAACAGCTGAGACACTTCCTGAGACTTTTTCGTTTCGCATCGTTTCATTTGTTGCTAACGAGAGGAACGTCTGCACCTCGTTTATTGACCATGCTGTGGTTTTGCGCACAGCCATTTCTTTTTACAATTCGAAAGTCGCGTGAACAAATGATATTGCTGTCGCTGTTGCTAACTTTAAAACTAGCGGGTTGATGTCCTGTGTCGCAAATCCAGTGACGCTGGTAGTGACGATTCTCTCTGACCAATCAGTAATCTGCAGGGTTTTGACTTCACATTTATTATCAGCTCGGCTCGCTTGGAACCTTGACCGAGGTGGTACTAAAAAATGTATCAGGTACCAGGTACTATCCACAGTGGAAAAGTCCCAAAAAGCGAGCAGAGTCGAGTCGAGCTGTACCGTGCAGTGGAAAAGCCCCATTACGGTGCACCTCCGGGAACGGACCACTTTTGTACACTGGACGTGCATTCAACCCGAACACTCCCGCCCACCAGTGGAAACACATCTGAACACTTCCGCGCACCAGCCGAAGCACATCCGAGCACTCCTGCACACTAGCACAGAAATTCCTGTGTCCCACATTTAGAAAAGTCCGAAAATGTCCACACATCTGTCCCACATCCCACATATGCTGTAATATGCCTTAGGAAGGTAAGTGCTTAATGTATGTTTGCTTCACACCAATAAAGACTGGAATACAGTGATTTCATTAAGCATATTAAAAGTATACAAAGCATCAAATTAGGCAACAATATAACCGTTATACAGTATACCAAGGAAATTACATAACCTATCATTATAATAAATGTAAAAACTCACTTGAATAAGTATGCATGAAGAAAATGCATTTACAGCATTACACAATTGTTTCATAAGTATACTTTTAAACATTTACAACATTTTATAAACATTTTACTGTATAATACATATGGATAATAAAAATTAAACTATTTTAAAAGCAACAGTTAGGTCTACTGTATAATACGTATGAAACAAGTTCACAACTCGGGTTGTTGTAAATAAGAAATATTTAAATTCAGTGATTGATTTAAATCAATTCACAGAATTAAGTAATCTTTAAATAAAGCACATGTCATGAATTCAGAATATATGTGTGTAGAGCCAAGGAGGGCGGGCCCGGGCTGGAATGACGCACGCCCGGTCACCCATCAGCCTGATGGGGTGCACGAGGGATAAAGGCGGCCGGGGACGACAGTTTGAGAGAGAGAGAGAATTACAGGCAGCTGCCCTGTGTGTGGTTATGTTTGTGTGTTTTTGGTTAAGCTGATCATTAAACTATTATTTATATTCTCAAGCCGGTTCTCGCCACCTCCTTTCCCTCTAACCCCCTTACAATGTGAAGTATTTAATTCAACTTAATGAGGAGTAGTAAAACAAGATGTTTTAAACAATACAGTTTGGTAAAAGGCAAAAGCAACAATATTTTATTTGCCATTTAATTGAGCTAATTTTATACTTGTATGAACTTCTATGTATAATGTAAATATTTAACCCTTTTGTTTAGATCAAACTATTATCAGATATAGTTTTTGAGTGAAACAGCAGTTACTGTCCATTGGTCTTTGTAATTTTCTCCTTCCACCATCTCTATCAGGAGTTTGTCGTGGTCATTATGCAACATGCCTTTTCACACCTTCGTCCGGGAAATTCTCTATTTTGTTTGTTTTTCTCTGCTGTACCTGTAAAGAATAAAGTAGTACAAGAACTTATTAATAAAAGCAACACAGGCCAACTGAATGCAAATTTATGTAGACAAATGTAGGCCCATTTATCATGTCTTACTAACATCTGTATTTTGTTTGATAGACTATTTACAATGCAGAGTCCAATGATAGAACAATAAGTGGCTGTATCCACCCTCCAGCATGATTATTTCTTCAGGGTTTGGAGAAAAGCAGTGTTTGGTTTTCACAGTTATCTGAGATTAACTTCTGCCATTTCTTCAGGGTCTTCAACGATTATCTCTTTACTATTGAATATAAAAACAAGCACACAACATCAGCCATGAGCCTATTGTCTTTATTAGTTTGTTGCATGTTAAGAGAAATAGTAGCAGTAATTTATGTATCTACATGCAGAGTGAAAAGCAAGAGAATAAAGTGACAAAATGTGATACTGTTTGTGTTGTAGTATAGTCAGTTACACTTCTTGTAAGCACAACAGAGCAGAGTCCTGCACATGGGCAGGTACCCGTGGGTACCCACAGGTTGAACCAGTAATATTTGATGTAGCGGGTGGAAAAATATTTACATTGTCATTTGCGGTGTGGGAATCAATTGGCATGGGTGGACTGCGGGTCAAAGAGCCAAGGCTATTTTTTTAAATGTCAAAATGTTCATCTTTCTCATCTTTTTTTTCTGTTAATTGTCACCACAATGTTAGGCTAGGTATCTATTTTTCTTACAGTAAATGCTCCAGCTCAGAGTGCCTAATGTTAATTTGATTGCTTGTGTGATATGAGCAAATAAACTATTTTTGTCTGCCTGATGTAGTAGATTTATTTTAATGCGGGTGTGGCGCAATCTTTGTTAAACGGGCCAGGTATGGAATTTAATTAGTGCTGCTGTCAGATAACGGGTCGGTGTTTTGTTAAGTACTGTGAGTGTGGGGTGGGGTGCGGGTTTACAAAACAAGACCCGTGCAGGACTCTGGAACAGACCCATTGTGGTGGATCTCTCTTTTGCTGATACTTGTTTGACTGCCATATTTTTGATTAAAAAAAAATATACTGCAACCACTGAACATAGCATTTTAATTAGTTAAATGTGGTTATTTTAAATTAAGACTCTTTTCTTATACTTACCAGTCCAAACAAATCCTCTTCACTCTTACTGGCATTTTATTACCTATATAAATAATAATACAAAAATCTTAATACAAATGCCTTGATGAATCAAGAAGAATTACTGTGGTACAGATGGCGGAAACAAAAAATCTAAATACAAACAAACCGGATATCTCCTGTTTTGCTGAATCATCGTTATCATCCTTATCCTCCATCTGTTTGCAGGTCAGAGTGTTCCACTGATTGTCTCTATCCAGAAACACTAACAGTGAACGCTACAATAAAACGGCTTGTTTTAGCAACAAAATTACACATTCAGCATATATCGAAGTAAACCAGCCTTACACTAACTGCTGTCTCATATACTACATGAACATTGTACAGTGCATTTACTGAGTGCAAAAATCTTTCGGACCGGTTCACCTTTAGCCAAGGAGCTGCCAAAGCTTCCCCATGATCCGCTACACAGTCTATTTAGTTGAGCTAAAAAAAAAAAAAAAAAACAGTATAAAACATGATATTTACATTGTAAAAACATGCTGGCATGCACATTTACATACACATTCACAACTTACTAGTCCAGTCAGAGAATTTGAGCTAAAACAATATTTTTAAATACTTACCAGTATAAACTCATCCTCGTCGATCTTACTGGCCTTTTATTGCCAAAAAAAAAAAACCTGAGGAAAAAATTTCTTTAAAAAAAACTCGATACAGATGCTTTGATGAAATTAGAAGATTGACTGTGGCACAAACGGCAGAAACATACAAATGCAAACAAACGAACCTCATCTTTCTCCTCTTCATCATCCTTCCACATCCTCGTTCCTCAAGTTTCAGTTCAGAACAGTGTAGAGTGCTCAAAACACACCACTTTCAATAATTGATTAAACATAAAAACTATCTTGTTTATTAGCTGCTGTAGTTAGTACAGATCACTAGTTAAAGTAAGCTAAGCTAGGCTAGGCTAATTCATCGCAGCAGTCTTGCATGTGAATTTAGTGCTTTTTGTCCCTTTAAGAGCGTCTACTAAATAAATACACTTAAATGTGCATTTGCATCGATGCTTACCCAAGTTGTTTCTTCGAAATTATCCAATTTCTATAAAATTTCATTAATCATTGTTTTGTCGGCGTTCAACAGCACAGCTGCAACCCCCACAATTGCCTCAAAAAAATCACAGTACAAAGAAAATCCTCCCATTTCTGTGGGAGTATGAACAACAACGAAATTAGTATGTACCTGGACGTGCATAAAAAGCACATTAGTGAGCATTTACAAAGGAATTATTGGAGAAACGCACACGAGGCAGAATCCAGTATCTTCGCGTTATCTTAACAGACACAACTCATCCGTGTTCATGCTTAAAGAGGCCATAGCCCCATTTATGATTTCTCTTCTGTACAATAAAAATACAGCATTAGTATTGCTATTACAAATTTATTATATACTAATTAATTAGTATTTTTTTTTTCTCCCAATTTGGAATGCCCAATTCCCAACGTGCTTTTAAGTCCTCGTGGTCGCGTAGTGATTCGCCTCAGTCCGGGTGGCGGAGGACGAATCCCAGCTGCCTCAATGTCTGAGACCGTCAGCCCGTGCATCTTATCACGTGGCTTGTTGAGCGCGTTGCCACGGAGACATAGCACGTGTGGAGGCTTCGCCATCCACTGCGGCAACCATGGTCAACTCACCACGCGCCCCACCAAGAACGAACCACATGTGCGACCACAAGGAGGTTACCACATGTGACTCTACCCTCCCTAGCAACCGGGCCAATTTTGTTGCTTAGGAGACCTGGCTGGAGTCACTCAGCACACCCTGGGATTCGAACTAGCGAACTCCAGGGGTGATAGCCAGCGTCTTTTAAAGATTTGATTATTGGCTGATTGTAATAAACATATGAATCCCTGAGAAGAGACTTGCTACCAAAACGGTTGTGATGTGTAATATATATTAGGGAGATATTAGGCCTAATCTGTGAATTAAAAATGTGTGTACAGGTGCATCTCAATAAATTAGAATGTCGTGGAAAAGTTCATTTATTTCAGTAATTCAACTCAAATTGTGAAACTCGTGTATTAAATACATTCAATGCACACAGACTGAAGTAGTTTAAGTCTTTGGTTCTTTTAATTGTGATGATTTTGGCTCACATTTAACAAAAACCCACCAATTCACTATCTCAACAAATTAGAATATGGTGACATGCCAATCAGCTAATCAACTCAAAACACCTGCAAAGGTTTCCTGAGCCTTCAAAATGGTCTCTCAGTTTGGTTCACAAGGCTACACAATCATGGGGAAGACTGCTGATCTGACAGTTGTCCAGAAGACAATCATTGACACCCTTCACAAGGAGGGTAAGCCACAAACATTCATTGCCAAAGAAGCTGGCTGTTCACAGAGTGCTGTATCCAAGCATGTTAACAGAAAGTTGAGTGGAAGGAAAAAGTGTGGAAGAAAAAGATGCACAACCAACCGAGAGAACTGCAGCCTTATCATTGTCAAGCAAAATCGATTCAAGAATTTGGGTGAACTTCACAAGGAATGGACTGAGGCTGGGGTCAAGGCATCAAGAGCCACCACACACAGACATGTCAAGGAATTTGGCTACAGTTGTCGTATTCCTCTTGTTAAGCCACTCCTGAACCACAGACAATGTCAGAGGCGTCTTACCTGGGCTAAGGAGAAGAAGAACTGGACTGTTGCCCAGTGGTCCAAAGTCCTCTTTTCAGATGAGAGCAAGTTTTGCATTTCATTTGGAAACCAAGGTCCTAGAGTCTGGAGGAAGGGTGGAGAAGCTCATAGCCCAAGTTGCTTGAAGTCCGGTGTTAAGTTTCCACAGTCTGTGATGCTTTGGGGTGCAATGTCATCTGCTGGTGTTGGTCCATTGTGTTTTTTGAAAACCAAAGTCACTGCACCCGTTTACCAAGAAATTTTGGAGCACTTCATGCTTCCTTCTGCTGACCAGCTTTTTAAAGATGCTGATTTCATTTTCCAGCAGGATTTGGCACCTGCCCACACTGACAAATGCACCAAAAGTTGGTTAAATGACCATGATGTTGGTGTGCTTGACTGGCCAGCAAACTCACCAGACCTGAACCCTATAGAGAATCTATGGGGTATTGTCAAGAGGAAAATGAGAAACAAGAGACCAAAAAATACAGATGAGCTGAAGGCCACTGTCAAAGAAAGCCTGGGCTTCCATACCACCTCAGCAGTGCCACAAACTGATCACCTCCATGCCACGCCGAATTGAGGCAGTAATTAAAGTAAAATGAGCCCCTACCAAGTATTGAGTACATATACAGTAAATGAACATACTTTCCAGAAGGCCAACAATTCACTAAAAATGTTTTTTTTATTGGTCTTATGATGTATTCTAATTTGTTGAGAGAGTGAATTGGTGGGTTTTTGTTAAATGTGAGCCAAAATCATCACAATTAAAAGAACCAAAGACTTAAACTACTTCAGTCTGTGCGCATTGAATTTATTTAATACACGAGTTTCACAATTTGAGTTGAATTACTGAAATAAATGAACTTTTCCACGACATTCTAATTTATTGAGATGCACCTGTATAACATGAAATCAGACAACCTAAAGAACAACACCGACTGATGCACAAAAACAAAAATACCTGTACGCTCCAGAAGTGAGACATGTAACTGGTGTTTCATGAGGGTGACATGAAGTAGACTGTTTTGAATATTCATCTTCACCCTGCAGCTAAACAGCTCTGATAATAATAGCCTAATAGCCATAGTGATCTTGCTTCTTTTCATATCAAACGCCATTATAATGTCGAATTAATGTTTACATTTTGAAACTAACCTAATTAAATCTATACTTACATTTTGGATACTGAGCAGCTCGTGATTTCAGACACGCATATAACTGGGGTTTAACAAAGTTTATTACGTTTCATTCGGTGCTTCATCTCTAAATCAAATTAATGGGAGAAAATGTGCTTTTTTTTTTACAGTGGGAATAAAACTAGCGCTCTGTCCCTTTACGAGAGCGCATGCATGTTAAACAGTCTACGCTGTACAGAGATGATGATGAGACATATGCACGGAGAAACATGGATTTTCAGTCCTATAGGATGAAACTGTTGATTTCTTGTGTTGCGAAAAATGTGGGGATTTCGCGCACTGTGAACACGGAATGTGCGGGGATACTTAAAATGTTGCACAAGACATGCAATCCCGCTACGAAATTCATTAAGTGGGTTTTTTTCCTTCTATTTTCTACACATTGGTAATAGCTGCTGCTAAGACAATTGAAAAAGAGTGAGGAAAAGAGCGAGGACAGTGCTAGGACTGTGTCTGCACGCGACTGTGCCTTGGCGCATCCAATATATTATGCACTCGTGCATCTTTGTGAGCTAAATAGAATCGCGCTCGCTCGTTGGTTAGAATACTTGGTTCACTCAGTGTAATTGTTGTGCTCTCACACTTGTTGTTTTCTTGCACTAATGTTATAAATGCAACACTGGCCCGATCGGGCAAGTGACAGTTCTAGCAACTGGCCCGAATCTCTCTCACACTGGCCCCGGGCCATCGGGCAGTCCTTATTGTCGAGCCCTGATATGATATTATGTCTGCATATTTTATACATTTTTATCTTACTTTATATTTGATATAAGTTATTATGTTACTTTAATATACAGTATATTGGATTCATTATGTATATTGTGATCATGACAAATATGTATTGGTCAAGCGAGTGGTTTAAAATTCCATAAATATTCAAAAAAGTGTATTTCTTTAAACACAAATAGGATGTCAGCTAGGTGGTACACCTGGAAATCTCCAGACACCTCCAGTGTGTTTGTGGTCAGGAATATCCTATACCTGAAAATCTCAGTGCACCACAAGTGTCCGGATGTTTATATGACTCTGCACACTTAGTCAGAAAATTACCACCCACAGGCCATACACCTGGAAATCTGCTTTTCATGCAGTGGAGGCGATACCAATATGACCACCGTGTGACCTCACTTGACTTAAAGAGACTTTATTCCAGATGTCATTATTTTAACCCACCATGACAGTGAGAAGGAGGTAGCTCATGACTTGCTTGCATCCTAGATACTTGAAATTTCTGATCAAACCCTTGGATCACTTAGATTTCTGCTGCGTCTCTAAACAGTGGGACATGACATGTTTTTCACAGCAGCTCCTGAAAACCCTCTGAACTCTCCACTGTTTTCCCAGATTTTCCAAAGATTCTCCTGTCTGCCGCCGCCTCCTCGCATTCAAGCTATGTGGTATTAATGCAGCACAACATTGAATGCAGTGACAGTGTATTTTTTGCTGTTAATATGCTGCATTCATCTTGAACCATATTTAGCCAACCATTCAACGGTCCGTACTATAGCTGATGTTACTGACACGCTTCTACAGCTATGTCTCCTCCTATTTTCTGTCTACGTCTGTTTGCAAACATAAACATAGAAATCAAGTTATGCTGTTGCAGTAATTACATTTCAGTTTTGTACCATATGTTATCAGCTCACCAAGGATAAATATGCATATTTAAAATGCATGGTTCTGGCTTTAAAATCTGATTGGATGAGCCATCTGGTGGACCCCTAATTATACAGGGCTACAGGGAACTAATTGTTCAGACAACCCTACGAGTAGATGAGATATATGTGTGTGTGTATATCTGTCTCTCTATCTCTCTATCTGTCTATCTATCTATCTAGAGAGAGATATACATACATACATACATACATACATACACACACACACTGTATGTATGTATATGTGTGTGTGTGTGTGTGTGATATATATATATATATATATATATATATATATATATATATATATATATATATATATATATATATATATATAATTAGTTTTTCACATCCATATTGCTTACAGTAATGGAATGTCTTGATTGTCCTCATGCGTCATGTGGACCTGTCTGTCTCTGTTTTGCAGTTGCACTGGGGCGAAACCAGCCCCTGAAGAGAGAGAAGCCCAAATGGAAGAGCGACTACCCAATGACCGACGGTCAGCTACGCAGCAAGCGTGATGAATTTTGGGATACGGCACCGGCATTTGAAGGCCGTAAGGAAATCTGGGATGCGCTCAAGGCAGCTGCCCAGGCCTTTGAGAGCAACGACCACGAGCTCGCTCAAGCCATTATTGATGGCGCCAGCATAACATTACCACACGGTAAGAGGCTCATGACTATTTCTGATAAACCGATGTGGTTTGATGCTAAGCAGACACTCATGTTGACAAACAGATAACATCTTTTCAGTAAATACGGTGGTTTTTCCATTATATTAACCTTTCCATTTATGGCAATCAGTTTTCTATTTTATTTTTTATTTTTTTCATTCACTATCCTCTGGCAGTTTCCATTCCTGTTGATTTGTTTGCTCATCTGTACTTGCATACTTTTTTTTTTTTAAAGCAGTAGTTCACCCAAAAATGAAAATTGTCATACTTTTTTCTTTCTTTTGTGGAACACAAAAAGATAAATTTTGATGAATGTTCACACTGCTCTTTTCCATACAATGAAAGCATATAGTGACCAGGGGGTGTCAAGCAGCAAAATAAAAAAAAAGGGACCATAAAAGTTGTTCATATGACTCGTGCACTATATTTCAAGTCTTCTAAAGCCATGGAATTGCTTTGTGTAAAAACATTGAAAACCTCTGGATTACTTGACATGTCATTTGTTTGTTAAAATCCACAAAGCTAACTAACCCCAGTAATTTGGTTTAATTTGGTTGTTTGTTTGCTTTATTAATTAATTTCTGAATAAACTACTGTTAAAATTATTCATATTCTGCTGCGTATTAGACCGGAAATGAAATCATCAGGGCAGGAATGATTCATCCTAAGAAATATATACTGTATGCTTTTACTGAGATTAAAGGTTTATTAATTGTTATTTCTTTATTTCAGATACCATTGTGTTTTTAAGGAATAGTTCACTCAAAAATGAAAATTCTGTACTGATTTACTCACCATCATGTCATTCCAAACCATTTTTTTCCTTTTATGTCTTTTCCATGCCATTACAACGAAGAGTGGTTTTCATACTTCAATAAGGATGTGAAAACACTATAAAAGAAAATGTTAAAAAAAGTTGTCCATATGACTCATGCGCTATATTCCAAGTTTTATGAAGTCGTAGGTTAGCTTTGTGTGAGCAACACACTAAAAGGTAAGTCATTATTCACAGAAAATCTTGACATCCTAGCTCTCCTTGATGAGAGTTCATGAGAGAAGCAATGCTCCTAATTTATGAACGAGTTGTTCTTTTTAGTCAGATTATTTCATTGAATGAGTTGATCCAGACTGACTGATTCATTCACGAATTGGAATTCTCAAGTTCAGCTCACTGACTTAATGTTCTAGTCGCAGCAGTTAATAGCTCACAGGAGGGGAAGATTATCAGTGAAAAACAACTTACATTTTTGTCAGGTTCTCACAGGAAGCTATAATATGGCTTTAAAAGACTTGGAATATAGTGCACAAGTTGCATGAACCACTTTTATGGTGCTTTTGCATTTTGCTTTTTGAAGCTTCAAAAATTCAGTCCCCTTTCATTGTTATTTTATCAAAAAGAGCAGCCAGCATAGTCTTCAAAATTTCTTCTTTTTTGTTCCACAGAAGAAAAAAGTTATGCATGTTTGGAATGACACTAACATGCATTTTTGGCTGAACTATTACTTTTAATGTATGTACAATATTAAATTGATTTTTCCTCACACTGTCATTTCCTTTAAGAGTTCCCCATAACATTTCCTGCCCAAGATAATTTGTGCTTTTCGCTTATTGCAGTTGTATAATCTCAGGAGCAAGCCTATTATGTTCGGCCACTGTTCAGATGTGAAAATGTCATTGATTAAATGTACGTGAACGGCACAATGTTCCTCGCTCTGGTTCTCATTGACTACATCTGTCTGGATGCAGCTGGAGATTCTTTAAGGCAGTTGTCAACATCTCTCGAGAGCCGAGCTGCCTGGTGATGGCGTGGAAAAAAACCTCTCACTGTTACTAGACTGCAGTTGCACTCTCAATAGAACACATGCAGGCTGAATCAATCCCCTGCTGCAAATCAAACACTTTTCCTCTTAGTCATTCCCACTTTTATTTTCCACCAGAGATGTTGTATCAGGTGATCAAAAGGAGGTGAAACCAGGATCTTGATTTGATTTGATCTGATCATAGTATAAATATCTGCTATGATCAGACTGATCAGCACGCACAAAATGTTTAATTCTATCATCATTTACTAACTCACCCCTTGTTGTTCCAAACCCATATGACTTTCTTTCTTCGGTGTAACACAGGAGGAGATATTAGGCATATGGTACATCGGAAAAAATACAGAATGCCCCCATTAACCGTCAGGGTTCCTACAGTCTAAAAAACAAAAAAACGGAAATGTCATGGAATTTTAAAATCATGGAAATTTCTATAGTTAATTTACATGTTTTTAGTTATGCTATGCTATAAAATAATTAATGAGCTAGAAATTGCTCTTGTCAGGGCTCAACAGTAAGGATTTTCTGCTCTTCCCTGTTGGACCAGTAGTTTATATTTATCTTATCCTGCTAACATTTTCACCCTAAAAAATTTTATATTTTATTTTTAGCAATATTTGTATGTGCTAGAAAATGAAAAGTTTGCTATCCAAACAAATTGCAGTAAGAAATATTGTTACCACATAAAGATTTTTAATTTGCAATCAAAACTGGAAATTATACAGCTATAATGTAACTTCATGATAGTATATTCATAAAAACACCTTGATATTTCTTTATAAAAACTTGTGCATTAGCCAGCTAGATAACATTACTGTGGTCAAAATTTTAAGAAGCAGAATTCTTACAAGGCCTAAAACTACATATATAACAAATGTAAGATTACACTGGCCCAATTTGGCAAGTAACAGTTTCATCAGCTGTCCCAAAACTCTGTGGGCCATCCTTATCTTTGAGCCCTGCTTGTGTAGAGTAAAACTTCTCACAAACAATAGTGATATCCAATTTGTGACCAAATTATTCTTTGGCATTGACTCTTTTCAATAAATTGGTCAAAATGTTTCACAACGTTTTTTTTTTTAATCTTTATATTAGTTATCATAAATGACTAGAAGGGTCATTGGATAGTCATGGAAATTAATTGGTCAAAAAGTGTTGGAACCCCTCGTACTCATTGCTCGTACTGATGATGTTTTATTCTACAATTGCATTTCACACATCTAGGATGAGGGACTTTTTTTAAACATAAATGTGCTGCAGTAAATGGCACCACACGTAATGTATGGTAACCAACATAGATGCTTCACGAGACCACTGCTTCATAGTGGTCCACAACAGAAGAAGGTCATTTCACCAAAACCATGGTGGACTTTCCAAATTATAAACCCCCTACCACATCGGACAACCTGGTGATGTCAAACAGTAGAGCTTAGCATATCACTTTTTCAGCGATGCATTCATAGCAAGTGTCTGCAGTTATCTCAGTGGCAGGAGAAATTCCCTCCCGTTCCTCCACTGCATAAGCCTGGAGGTTTTTGGGGGGTTGTAGAGCTTCTCTGCATGGACATTGCATGTCATGCACAGGTCCTTTGGTTGTTCGACTTGTCAAACTCCAAAGAGCAGTGTAGGTATATTTACTGTATAGCGATTCACTTAGCAAAAAGGTCAGAGGACACAGACAGTAACCATCCTCCACTTTCTCTTAACCTCAGAGTGTACAGAGGTGTGTTTACACAAATGCTTTTCACTCAGGCTATTTGTGGTCAGATGTATGTGAAGAGCTGTACTTGGAGACACTTGGAGCGCTGTGAGTTTGTCATTGTTCACCTTATTGGACCCTTACCTTTTAGGGTTTAACCTAAAGATTGTTTGGTTACAAGCCCAAATTTATAATCACAAAGCTCACTATACAGGTACACTATATTGCCAAAAGTATTCGCTCAACTGACAGTTGACTGTGGAATATTTAGTAGCGAGGAAATTTCACGACTGGACTTGTTGCACAGGTGGCATCCTATCACAGTACCACGCTGGAATTCACTGAGCTCCTGAGAGCAGCCCATTCTTTCACAAATGTTTGTAGAAGCAGTC
The DNA here is from genome assembly GCF_019703515.2 of Myxocyprinus asiaticus. Lineage (NCBI taxonomy): Eukaryota > Metazoa > Chordata > Actinopteri > Cypriniformes > Catostomidae > Myxocyprinus > Myxocyprinus asiaticus. The sequence continues at coordinate 12,139,536 of NC_059383.1, forward strand.
AGCATGCCTAGGTGCTTCATTTTATACACCTGTGGCCATGGAAGTGATTGGAACACCTGAATTCAATTATTTGGATGGGTGAGCGAATACTTTTGGCAATATAGTGTATCTTATCAGTTCATTTACAGTCTAAAACAAAACAGTTCATTGGCTCTCCAAACTATCTTAATGGGTATATCAGGTCTGATAAAGACGACTCAGGCTTTTAAAAGACCCTTTGGGTTTTACTGCTGGAAATGGCCAGAGTGTACTGCATTATTAGTCATTTAGCCAGCTTGTCCGCAGCTCTTCTGATGCTTTTGATTTGGTGTTTGTTCAGAGCAATCTGGTCTTATTCATGTGACTGTCTTGGGTGGCTGGATGCCAGATCTGTGTATCTGAGGTGGTTGTGGCTGATTAGTGATATTGTAGTGTTGTATGCTGTACAAGCATCATAGGGTCTCCTTACTGCTGATCTTTTTTTCTGTATCTCAGATGCTAGGGTACTACATTTACATTTATTCATTTAGCAGATGCTTTTATCCAAATCGACCTACAAAATGAGAGAGGATACGACATAAGTGATTCATCTTAAAGGGATAGTTTCCTAAAAATGAAAATTCTCTCGTTTACTCACCCTTATGCCATCCCAGATGTGTATGACTTACTTTCTTCTGCAGAACACAAACAAAGATTTTTAGAAGAAAATCTCAGCTCTGTAGGTCCATACAATGCAAGTTAATGGTGACCAGAACTTTGAAGGTCCAAAAAGCACATAAAGGCAGCATAAAAGTAATCCAAATGATGCCAGTGATTTAATCCATGCCTTCTGAAGTTATTTGACAGGTGTGGGTGAGAAACAGATCAATATTTAAGTCTTTTTTTTTTCTTACTATAAATCTCCACTTCCACTTTCACATTCTTCTTTTGCTTTTGACGATTTGCTTTCTTCATGCATATCGCCACCTACTGGGCAGGGAGGAAGATTTTTGGTAAAAAGGGCATAAATATTGATCTGTTTCACATCCACTCCTGTCAAATCACTTCAGAAGACATGGATTAAATCACTGGAGTCGTTTGGATTACTTTTATGATGCCTTTAAGTACTTTTTGGAGCTTCAAGTTTCTGGCCATCATTCACTTGCATTGTATGGATTGTAGATGAGATATTCTTCTAAAAATATTCATTTGTGTTCTGCAGAAGAAAGTTGTACACATCTGGGATGGCATGAGGGTGAGTAAATGATTAGAGAATTTTCATTTTTGGGTGAACCATCCCTTTAAGGAGACAGTAAAACGAAAAGTCCTGCAATACAAACTTTTAGTTGTATAAGAAAAGTAAGTCTGACGGTAGGTGTAGGGTTCAGTACTACCAGGGTTGGAGGGTAATGGAATACATGTAACAGGATTACATATTTAAAATACAAAATATAAGTAACTGTATTCCACTACAGTTACAGTTTAAATCATTGGTAATTAGAATGCAGATACATTCAAAAAGTATTTTGATTACTGAAGAGATTACTTTGAATTTTATTGTTATTTGTTTCATTTAATATTTAAGAATGTGAAAAATCAAACGTTTTGGATAGCCTTCCACAAGCTTCTCACAATAAGTTGCTGGAATTTTGGCCCATTCCTCCAGAAGAATCTGGTGTTACTGAGTCAGGTTTGTAGGCCTCCTTGCTTGTACACGGACTGAGGTCAGGGCTTTGTGATGGCCACTCCAATACCTTGACTTTGTTGTCTTTAAGCCATTTTGCCACAACTTTGGAGGTATGCTTGGGGTCACTGTCCATTTGGAAGAACCATTTGCAACCAAGCTTTAAATTCCTGGCTGATGTCTTGAGATTTTGCTTCAATATATCCACATAATTTTCCTTCCACATGATGCCATCTATTTTGTGAAGTGCACCAGTCCTTCCTACAGCAAAGCACCCCCACAACATGATGCTGCCACCCCCATGCTTCACAGTTAGGATGGTGTTCTTCAGCTTGCAAGCCTCATCCTTTTTCCTCCAAATATAATGATGGTCATTATGGCCAAACAATTCAATTTTTGTTTCATTAGACCAGAGGACATTTCTCCAAGAAGTAAGATCTTTGTCCCCATGTGCTCTTGCAAACTAGTCTGGCTTTTTTATGGCAGTTTTGGAGTATTGGCTTCTTCCTTGCTGAGCAGCCTTTCAGGTTATTTCGATATAGGACTCGTTTTTACTGTGGATCTAAATACTTGTCTTCCTGTTTCCTCCATCTTCACAAGGTCCTTTTCAATTGTTCTGGGATTGATTTTCACTTTTCGAACCAAACTACGTTCATCTCTAGGAGACAGAATGCGTCTCCTTCCTGAGCAGTATGATGGTTGCGTGGTCCCGTGGTGTTTATACTTACTTATGCGTACTATTGTTTGTACAGATGAACATGGTACTTTCAGGCGTTTGGAAATTGCTCCCAAAAATGAACCAGACTTGTGGAGGTCCACAATATTTTTCGGAGGTCTTGGCTGATTTCTTTTGATTTTCCCATGATGTCAAGCAAAGAGGCAAAGAGCAAAGATTTAGAAGCTATGCAGAGTTGAGCCTGGTCAGTACCTAGATGGGAGACCTCCTGAGGAAAACTAAGGTTGCTGCTGGAAGAGGTATTAGGGAGGCCAGCAGGGGATGCTCACCCTGCGGTCTTTGTGGGTCCTAATGCCCCAGTATAGTGATGGGGACACTATACTGTAAAAAGGGCACCGTCCTTCAGATGAGACGTTAAACCGAGGTCCTGAATCTCTGTGGTCATTAAAAATTCCCAGACAATTCTCAAAAAGAGTAGGGGTGTAACCCCGGTGTCCTGGCCAAATTCCCCCCATTGGCTCTTATCAGTCATGGCCTCCTAACAATCCTCTTTCATGAATTGGCTATCACTCCATTTTCTCCTCTCCACCAATAACTGGTGTGTGGTGAGTGTACTGGCACACTATGGCTGCAGTCGCATCGTGGTTGAGGAGAGTCCCCTGTTCACTGTGTGAAGTGCTTTGTGTGTAGTGTCAGAAGAAAAGCGCTATATAAATGTAACAAAAATGGAATTGTGATATTGTCAATTAAAAGTGAAACAATCTCTGTAAACAATTGTTGGAAAAATTACTCGTGTCTTGCACAAAGTAGATGTCCTAAACGACTTGCCAAAACTATCATTTGCTAATATGAAATTTGTTGATTGGTTAAATTTTATTTTAATGACTTCAGCCTAAGTGGATGTAAACTTCTGAATTCAACTGTATAATGCATAGTCATTTTCACTGATTTCCAAGGAGGCATAGCTCACCATGATTAAATGACATACTTCCTCTTTGGAAGAAGCCAGTGATGTAATCTTATTGTTCCTGCGGTGTGAACCCTGTCCCACTGCCATTTGATTCATTGCTCTTACTTCCTCTGTGATTTAAAGGGTGACAGATTCCACAATGAGCCTCTGTCATAGGAATGCTCATCATGTGATTTGTGTCTGTTTCCCTTTGACCCCTTTAACCAAGTAGGATTTCCCTAAAAAAACATTAAAAGCTAACACTGTAAATGCCAAAGATGCAAGTATGTGGTCCTGAAATACCAAGTTTGTGTCAATTCATGACAAAAAACAACCAAGTCTGTTCCACAGAATCAAGAGCCTGAAGGATTTCTGAGGGTTCCTATTAAAAGTAATTATTACATTTTGATTTCTCAGCTTTCTCACTAAGCACAGTATTTCAGGCTTCCATATTAGTAGTTAGTATTTTAAAAGCCACTTTAGTTTGTTGATCTTGCATAGTAACAATACGCTGCTAAGAATTTAGGGCTGTGTATTGATATAGGTTTCACGATCTTTTTAGAATTGCATTCACAAGCTTTTGATCCTGATTTTGAGGATATTTCAGTTGTGATGTCCATTTTGCTTACATTTGAAAGAAATATTCTTTCAGCTTTGCTGTTAATTATACAGGGGAACTTCTAAATTGGAAAACTTAATTTTACACATTGTATCATTACTTTTTTTATATTTATTATTATTTTAGTCACATTAGCTTAATTAAAAATTTACAAATTCCATGTATAGCGTCAACAAGTATGTCTTGAAATTGCATATATTATATTCCGTATACTGTATATATTATACATACTTACAAGTAGGGATGTGCCCGAAGCTAAATACCGTTTTCGCAAAGGCACGAATAATGACTTCAAAATGAATAATGGTTTAATCCGAATAATATAAAAAATATTAATTTGACTGATTATCCAAGAAGCACAAGGATGAGGGGGCCTGGGTAGCTTAGTGGTAAAAGACGCTGGCTACCAACCCTGGAGTTCGCTAGTTCGAATCCCAGGGTGTGCTGAGTGACTCCAGCCAGGTCTCCTAAGAAACCAAATTGGCCCGGTTGCTAGGGAGGGTAGAGTCACATGGGGTAACCTCCTCGTGGTCGCTATAATGTGGTTCGTTCTCGGTGGGGCGTGTGGTGAGTTGAGCGCGGATGCAGCGGTGGATGGCGTGAAGCCTCCACATGCGCTATGTCTCCGTGGCAACACGCTCAACAAGCTACGTGGTAAGATGTGTGGGTTGACGCTCTCAGACGCGGAGGCAACTGAGATTCGCACTCCGCCACCTGGATTGAGGCGAATCACTACGCAACCACGAGGACTTAAAAAGCGCATTGGGAATTGGGAAATGAGGATCCTGATTGAACTGTGTTTATGTGAAAATAAAAGAGAGACAAAAGAGAAATACCAGTTGGTGTAATTGCAAAAGTATAAACAACAGACAACAAACATTTCACAATATTAAAACGTATCCACAGACTGTTAAAATGAACATGGAGTATATACAGATTTTAAGTATATACGAAGAACAGCCTTGTGTTGTTTATACTGTAAATACACCTCCAATTGAATGATGGAAGAAGGACGATGTAATTGCCAGTCTTCCCTTCTCCAGGAAAGAAATTATTTCTGCCCAAGAAGAGGACTTCACCATTATCCAGCTCAAGAGAACCCACTCTACCACCATGACTCAGTCCACCGGGATCCGATTTGAGGTCCAACAAGGCATCCTTTATAGTAGGGCACCTCGACAGGATAAAACTGACAAATTAAAGGTTGCTATTCCCAAAAGTATCATATTCGCCCTACTCAAAAGCCTCCACGAGGGGACCCGGGAGCAACATGAGGCACCGTTAAAGACTCTTCTCAAGGTCGTGGAAGTTGCTTGGTGGCCGCGGGTCCGGAAGGACGTTTGGGACTTTGTCTGGGCCTGTGATGGTTGTGGGAAGAAGGAGAGGGACTGCTGGGTGATGGATGGGAAGAGAGGAAGAGAAAAATCCTCTATACCTGATGATCCATCATTTCACCTCACATCACCGTCAGCACCCCACACTTCCTGCTATAAACGGAAAACTAAAATATTGAAAGCGGCTGGGGAACTTAGTAAGGAGGGACGTTGGTAAAGAAATACTGGGCATCAGAAGAACCAGGTAGGAGTTGTGCTACCTACCTCAGGCTGCCCAGGCTGTTTTATAGTCCATCCTCTCGCTGGGGGCTCCCCTGCAGTCTCCGCTATGCATATCTGGGAGGGCCTAGCTACACAAAGCTAGGCCCTCTCTTCGTCCCAGGTGAAGGTGTCTGCTGCCACAAGTGTGGGTGGGAGGCTTGGGTCGGTCTGCTGGAGTTGCGGGGAGCCATGTTCATGAGCAGTACCCGATAATGGAGGTGGGGGCCTTGATCCGGATCCCCGACACTCCACAGACCGCCCCCGATCAGGCAGGGACGTACCAAATACCCGTGAGTATTAAGGGAGGCACATACCAAACCTTGGTGGATTCAGGTTGTAATCAAACCTCCATTCATCAATGCTTTGTTCAAAACAGGGCATTGGAGGCAAATAATCGGGTGAAGTTGAAGTGTGTGCTCGGGGATATTCATGATTATCTTATACTGACCGTCATGGTAATATTCCGGGGACAAAAGCATTATATTGAGGTGGTGGTTAGTCCTCCCCTCACCCATCCACTAATTTTGGTAAGTAATTGGCCGGCGTTTCGATCATTATTGAAGGGGTTGTATGTGGATGGGTCCTGTGAGAAAGTAAACCGGTGTGGGATGTGCGACGCGCTGGCTGGGGAGGCTTGGCCTGGGCCATCTGCGGCTGCTCCACGTCAGGCTGATGCTGAGGAAGGGGAGGTGTCATCCTCCCCCGCCCTTAGGGAATTCCCAGTAGAGGATTTCCCGCTAGAGCGAAACCCTGAAGCACACGTTTGACCAAGTGAAAGTTATTGGTCAATCTCTCCAGCTGGGCATTGCACTCACATATCCATATTTTTAAATTATAAAAGCTTGGTTGTATAGAGTGACACAGGTCACTCGAACAAATGAAAATACAACCCAGTTGGTGATACCAAAGAGCCGTCGGGAACTATTATTCCAGGTGTTCATCATAATCCGATGGCTGGCCACTTGGGACAGGGAAAAACACTTTCTGACTTATGGCCCGTTTCTATTGGCCAGGCATTCACCGGATGTTTGCCGGTGGTGTGCGGCATGCCGTAAATGTCAGCTGGTGAATCTGCCGGCTGCTCCAAAAGCGCCATTGCACCCTCTTCCATTGATCGAGGTTCCTTTCGAATGAATTGGCATGGACCTTGTCAGGCCACAGCTCGCAGGCATCACTTTGCATTAGTCCTGGTGGATTATGCAACGCGATATCCAGAAGCAGTGCCACTGTGCAACATCTCAGCATGTAGTGTTGCAGAGGCACTCTTCAAAATTATCTCCCGAGTGGGGATTCCAAAATAAATCCTCACTGATCAGCGCACTGCTTTTATGTCACGTACACTACACGAGCTGTATGAATTATTGGGTTTTAAATCAATTCGGATAAGCATTTACCATACACAAGCGGACGGTTTGGTTAGACCTTAAAGAATATGATTCATAAGTTCGTGCACTAAGATACTCAGAACTGGGATATGTGGCTTGAACCCCTGTTATTTGCTGTGCAAGAGATCCCGCAAGCCTCCGGAGTTTTCCCTGTTTGAAATGTTGTATGGGCGGGCATAAACCTCGTGGCATGTTAGACATCATGAAGGGAAATTGGGAGGAGGGACCTTCACAGAGCAAAAATGAAATTCAGTACGTTCTTGACCTGAGAGCAAAACTCGACACACTGGGGCGACTGTCACAGGAGAATTTGCTACTGGCACAAGAACATCAGTCCGGCTGCATAACAGAGGAACTCGGCTACGGGAATTTGCACAGGGAGATAAAGTACTTGTATTGCTGTCCATAACGAGTTTGAAATTACTCTCAAAATGGCAAGGGCCCTTTGAGTTCAGACGGCGATTTGGGGAAGTCGACTATGTGGTAGTGGTAACAGATAGGGGCAGGGTACATCAGATTTACCACTTCAGCCTACTAAAATCATGGAGAGAGGTGGTCCCCGTATCCTTGGCGATGGTAGTTCCGGAGAGGGAGGAGCTCAGACCGGAGGTGAATCTAAAAGCCAATCAAATTCACCCCAGTCCCTTGTGGAGACCACCTCTCACCATCATAACTTACGGAGGAGTTCAGGTTGCAAACCGGCCGCACTAATCTCCAAAACATCACATCGAGACAACCAGAGGTGTAGAGGTACGTAGTTGTCCCTACCGCTTACCTGAACACAAGAAACGGGTAGTATGGAAAGAATTAAAAGCAATGCTAGATATGGGGTAATAGAAGAATCCCACAGTGATTGGGCCAGCCTGGTGGTTCTGGTACCTTAGAGCGATGGCTTGGTCCGGTTCTGTGTGGATTATAGAAAAGTTAACGCAGTGTCAAAATTTGATGCTTATCCAATGCCTCGTGTTGATGAACTGCTCGATCGGTTGGGCATGTTTTTGTGTGAAGAATAAATGTATCTTTGAGTTGGAGTCGCCATCTCCCGCTTCCTCATTCCTTGAACTTTGTTACAACGACATCATGTTCACTTTCCACTTCTTGAAATGTTTATGTTAATGTATTAGACAGTTCCCATGTGATTCCCGTGTATTTATTTATAGCCAAAACCTGAGCGCTATGTTACATTTCTAACCTCAAGTAATGATTTCACATTGGAGCTCGTCTAGCTGTCTCTTAAAGTTGACCACATTTATATCCACATCAGTGATTAAGGTAATTGTCTGGTTAAGACTTTATTCTGAAAAAGATAAAAGGCTCCATAAAGGTTTAAATTCTCCATAGAGTATTCATCTATTCAGAATATTCCTGCTTATGTAAAACGAAGAAACTAAAACATGCTCCGTCTTTTTTTCTTCTTTAAACTGTGCTAAATTTGAGGATGTTAAGTGTTCTTTGGAAAGGCGCTATATAAATGTAACTTATTATTATTATTATTAAACTAAATAATGGTGTCCTATCATAACAATTCCTGATAGACTTATGAGACTTTCACCTGTTTGTAGGCTATACTGATTTATTTTCATTTATTTTAATGTTTGTATTTGTATTTATTATTCACTGCAAAATGTGTGCTTGACATTTCACATTTTGCTTTACACCTCCTGCCTCCAGAATAATGTTGTTATCCATGAACAGACAAACGAAAATTCTGTTTCAGCATATATTAATATCAGAAATACCAGGAGAAACCACAGTTAACAACATATTCCACAGTTAATGTAGCCTACAAATTCAGCTTCATCTTGTAAGAAAAAATAATAATTAATAATTGTATCATAATAATAAGTATTATTATTATTATTATTATTATTATTATTATTATTAGGCTATTTGAAAAGGCACATACAAGGCATATTTTAATAATAGAAACTATAAGTGTTTCATTTAGTTTTGACGCACATCTGGATTAAGCCCCGCCCACACCCGGTTCAATCCGAATAGAGACAGATATAGATCATTTTGTCATATGAACAGATACAGAGAATGGCTTCGCTGCACACCCCAACCTACAAGTATTCATATTGATATGGATAACAAATGCTAGAATGGTCCTGTCTCTTTAAGAATAGTGACCGTTATTGTTTTGGTTGAGCACATTAACGAGAGTGGAGTTGAATGTCTTTTCCACATCTATGCTGTGTGATTAGAATTAAATGTTTCTTTTTTTTTTTATCAACAACTGACTGTTAAGAACAGAAAGGGTATTAAATAAGACATCAATGAGCCTGTTTACATGTACACCAATATGCTGATTATTCTAAAAAATCTGCTTATTAAATCAGACAAATCAAGAAATCCACATTTACAAGATACAATATTTGAAATAATCATGCACATAATCACAACACGTGCGCACACTGGGTAAGCTGGTAAAACCGCTGGCTAAGGTGTTTACATGCAACGCAAAATCGGGGTAACTGGCTAAAAATCTACCCGTTTAATGCATTTATATGACCACACTTGTTGTTGGCTTGTTAAGCATAATTGTGTAAGAACGTGCATGTAAACGCGCTCGAAGGCAAATGAATTGCGTTGATCTTATCTTTGGAACCATATTACCCAGAACGAGTCGAACCAAACTTTTACTCGCAACATGCAGTCAAAGGATCTCAGTGTTGAACTTTGCCACTACTCAATCACTGTCAGGCGAAATCTAAAAATGTACCAGCCAGTGGCAAATCAAAGAAATTTTTAGTCACAGTGTGAAAGTTGGTCATATCTGAAAGTGATTTAGTTGCGTTGTAGAGAGTTGCGCATAGAGTAAAAGATTAATCTTGGGACTTTAAGAATGGATATTGGGATTGTTCAAATGAAGATTACAAATCTTAAAATCGATATTTTTACCCAGCCGTGCTAGAATTTAGAAAAAAATCATGTGTGCTTTTATCTATGTTTAGAAGAAAGATTCAGTTGGTAAAGGTGAGCTTGTATTATGCCATAAGCGGTTTTGTAAATACTTAAAATAACTTTTTTTATGGAGGATGCACAGCAGTAAATCAGCAAAAAAAATTATGTAAAAAAAAAATGGAAAGCTGGCAAGTGTTTAGAAAATAAAAGCAGGCCCAGAACGGAACATATGGCACCCCCTTACATACTAGCAACTGATCATGTAAAAGTCCTTCTATATGAATGGCCTGGGCTCTGACCTCCTGATGACAAACCAGCCTATATCATGACCAGAAAATCAAATATTAACAAGACCCTTATTAGAAAATCATGGTCTAGTGTACCAAAACCTGTACAGAATGACACAGACAAATGCTTATTATTTATACAACAGTTAGGTCTGGTCCTCTAATCTGATTGGAGAAGCTGTGTCTCAAGAGTGCTGATATTTAGAATAATAGCACAGGGATGCTTCACTATTTGTATCACTCCATTTGTCTGTGTTTGCACCATTCCAGATAGGCTGTCAGTCTGTATGTTGCTCATCTACAAGCTCATGTCATATTGCTTAATTATATATATTATTAATGTCATTTGTGTCACTTTCATGGGCCTGGATCTTTGCTATGATTTTTTTTTTTTCTAAAGCCTGACTGATACTACTTTTCCTACCAAACTGAATGAGTTATATAATCTTTCACCAATTAAAACAAACAAAAAAACATTGAAATCTTGGATAACTTTTTTGTCATCTCCAGGTGCTCTGACCGAATGCTACGATGAGCTGGGGAACCGCTACCAGCTGCCTGTCTACTGCCTTTCCCCTCCCGTCAATATGATCGAGGAGAAGAGCGAGCTGGAGACCATTGAGGTCCCAGAAGCTCCAGTCAGCGAGGGCCAGGAGTGCCAGTTACGCCTGCGTCTCTCGACGGGCCAGGATCTACGCCTGGCTGTCCGCACCAGCGACAACGTCCAGCAGATGAAGCGCCGTCTGCAGGGCCAGGAGGGCGTGGCGGCCAGCACCCAGCGCTGGTTCTTCTCAGGCCGACCACTCACCGACAAGATGAAGCTGGAAGACCTGAAGATCTCCAGAGACTATGTGGTCCAGGTGATCGTCAGCCAGCCCCCAACAAACCCACCACTGCCGCAGAACCCCACACCTGTGGAAAACTAATGCCTCGCTGGGATTGTTCTGAAATCTGACTAAATTGTTTGTGTGGGCCGCAAGATCTTTGAGGGTCTTTGATTCGGGATTGGCCGTTCTTGATTCTAGAGAGAAAATCTCTAGAGGTTTCTCACTTCAAACACTCACTGCCTTTGATCTGACTTGCTCCAGCTTTTCTCACGATGTTGAGACTCCAATTTTATGGTTTAAAGCCTCAGGTTTGGGAAACTGGAGCCATGGCCAAGAAAGGTCCATGGTTTTGGTGAGGGAAACTAAATAGTAATGGATCTGCCTAATATTTGTTAATTTGATGCTTATGGAGTTTTACACTCCATATTTGTTACCATTTTCTTGTGATGAGAGAATATGTCTGCAAGGCAGACCGAATGTGTGGACCTACCAGTGTCTGTCAGAGCTTGAAATCTGAAACTGAGAGACTGGAGGCCAATGAGACTTTTAAACAGCCGCTGTTGGATTTCAACTAAACGGATCATCACTTGTTGGACTGTTTTATAATGTTAGTTTTTATTAGAAACTCTGTAACCAAAAATATATACAGAATTTTAAGAAGAGGAGGGCTGTTACTGTACATGTCATTTTTGGGGGGGTTGGGGGGGGGTATTCCGTCTCTTCTTCAGATAACCTTTAACTTTCTTAAATTCTGTAAACAACTCACAACTTATTTAGCCTTTTAATTTCAAAATGAGGGGAAGTTTTTTTCTGTCATATACAGTAGGTTAGTAGATCAGCTGTTTGAACTTTGCCTCATTTTGGGAAATGTGCTTTAGTAGAGAAATGGCAATCATCACATTTTTGCTTATTGCATTTAACCCTGAAGACATTTTTATCAAAAATCCTCCACTAAATACATTTGACTCTCTACTGTGTCAGCACAAAAGTGTGAAATTGGTGTCGTGGGAACATTTCAGTCATTACCTGCGCAACCATTTAGATTCCATGTAATTCGAGGCACTTTTAAGAATTTATTCAGCCATGGCGCTACGGTTTTCCTCCCACATCCTGAGGATACATAACAGGAGTGATGTGTTAGAAGGGTGTAATCTTGTTATAAATGTGTATTTGTGTGGATGGGGAAGCCAAGAGCAAGTTATTTTATACAAACAGAAGATATCTGTTTGGCTACATACACCTCCTACACTATGAACTGTGCAGTGTGAACAAATGTGGATGGGGAGGGGATGAGATCCATGGCTGATGTCTTTGGCCACCATGGGAATAGGTGTCAACTGAATGTAGCTGTTCATTTGGAATGAAAACATTCTCATAATTTACTCTATAGCTGTATGTTTTTTTTTTTTAATATATATATATATATATATATATATATATATATATATATATATATATATATATATATATATATATATTTTTTCTTTGATTTCTGACCTTTATACTGAGAAGGGGATAGTAAATCACAGAAACGATGGGATCGGGAAATGCTCTGGACTTAATCACCATGGCTCAACACATCAAAAGACGTGTGCTAACCACATGTGTTTTTAAATGGCATCAAGACTTGGTCCTGTTGAAAGTGAATTGCAAAGAACAGTTGCATATTTTAATTATACAGAATGTGTTTTTAATTAAAAGATGATAATCATTTGTACACCTCAGTATTGCAGTGTCTTTTTTTTTTTTTTTTCTTCATTATTGCAGTGATTTTGTGAGAGATTAATGTTGTATTCATATTAGGGCTGTCAATCGTTTAACATTTTTAATCGAACTAACTACATGACCTGCCAATTAATTATTTGCATATATCAAAATTTGCTGAGAAAGACCCCCAAATAAATATAATTCAGTTTATATAATACTTAATAATAAATACATACACACATGTGTGTGTGTGTGTATACAGTACTGTGCAAAAGTCTTAGGCACATAAGATGGTTCACAAAAACATTTGTCTTAAGATGGTTATTTATATCTTCAGCTTTAGTGTGTCAATAGGAAATATTCATTTTATACTTCCAAACATTTCTTTTGCAAATAGAATAGAATAGAACAGAAGAACAGGGAGCCCTGCAACAGATGGCATGGTCCCCACAGAGCCCCCCACTGAACATAGTGTCTGTCTGAGATTACATAAAGAGATAGAAGCAATTGAGACAGGTAGAAGAACTGTGGCGAATTCTCCAAGAAGCTTGGAACACCCTATCTGCCAACAACCAAGAAAAACTGTGTCCAGGTATACCTAGGAAAATTAGTGCTGTTTTGAAGGCAAAGGTGGTCACACCAAATATTGATTTAGATTTTTTTGTTTACTGGACTTTGTATGATGTTAACTGATAAATGAAAACTATTTATGCCATTATTTTTGAAGACATCCTCACTATGCAACATTTTTCACAAGTGCCTAAAACTTTTGCACAGTACTGTGTGTGTGTATGTATGTGTGTATGTATGTATATATATATATATATATATATATATATATATATATAGAAATACATTGCATTACTGTGCATGACAGATGGGTAATGCATTGATTAGACAATACAAAAAGTGGCTTTAGAAGTAATTACATTTATTATTTGTTTCCCCTCCATATTGTTAAAGAAGCCTACAGCTACGACTGAGTTCGGCAATCTGTTCTGTTCTCACGGGACATGTTCTTGCATTCCGTATTTTTCTTATGCTTCATCCAGCTGTCAAGAATGTGTCCTGCAGTCAAGAATGCGTCCTGTATGACCGGCTCTCTTTCTGTGGCTGGGCTGCTTGTGTTATGAGGCAGGCTGACTGCCCCCGCTGACACAATTCATAAAAATGCAAAATTACACTACTTCAATTGCTCCGTTGGAAGAAAAAATGCTTTTATTACAGAATTTACACACAGGTCAGGAGGCATGATTATTTTTTAAGATTTTTTATGCTATAATTAATAGCATTAGATTATCATTCTAAATCGACAACCCAAATTCATATTTATGTTTGTGTTCTCATCAGGGCTTGACATTAACAACCACCAACCTGCCAGGTGTGGGTAGATCTGCAGTGGCGGGTAACTCCATCACCCTTACTAGCCACTTTGGTGGGTGGCTGCAGCCGAAGCAAATTGAATTGTATTGATCTCGCGTTCAGTGCCTAAAATGCCTCTGCTAACTTAACGTGCATCTGTGTGGGGAGATTGAAGTTGGGCTTCACTTGATATCGAGGTGGCTGTCAGAGACCATAAAACTTATATGACCCATTTGAATTCTACAGAGAACATTCTAGTATAAAGCTCTATATAGAGGAAGTTGAACCTCTCAAACTGCTAGACGGCCCTGACGTTATAAACAGCACTGATGAGGTGAAGAGACAACAGTGTGCCATGCATCAACATTGATTAGGTTTTTTAAAATACACATCATCATCCAAAATGAAAATGTTTTTACTGTAGTAACACTAACTGGTAACTGGTATAGATGCATATTAAAGCGATTAGGGTGAATCTATAAAAGTACATTTTATTAATAATTATTATTCTGTCATCATTCACTCACCTTTATCTTGAGCCAGACACATAGGACTTTCTTTCTTCTCTCTATTAATGGGAAAAAAAATATTCATGTATTTTTTTTCATTTATGGAAAAAGGTGCAATGAAAGTGAATGGTGACTGAGTTTAATCTACCTACCATCTCATTTTGAAGTCCATGGAATTATTAACAATGAAAGTTGTAGTTAATGGTTTCTAAATGTGTATAGGCTATTAGTTTTTTCATGGCCTTATTACAAATGGCATATTTAAAAAACAAAATGGAAGTGCATGGAAGACTAACCTTTCATGAAGGCAAGTACACTTTAGAATGGTTAAAGGGGTTAATCTGGACTTTCATGGACAAATGGACAAATTATTGACAACATGATCTTTTTCACAGACTGTGATGACATGTTTCTACCTTATTTATCAGTGTAAATCTCACATTTTTTATATTAAACATTAATATTGAGTGTAAATTGATAACATTATGCTTTGTGTTATATTACCCTGGAATTAGTTTTAAAAAAGGAATTGCCACAGCTGCGAGGGGGTTTCTATTACAGAGAGTGACAGTAAATTTGGCATCTTCTCCCATCTGACTGTCTTAAACCACTGCTCTCTATTTTTTTTCCTCTTCTGGAAAGTCATTCAAACGTAATAGTAGATTTTTTCTTCTGGTCTTGGAGCAAATGAGTAAGTGAAAATAATATTTGCTGTGATCTCCCATTCACCGCTGTCGAAGTTTACCCTTGCAAACGTTTACTTCCGTATTCCAAATCCCAGAGTGTGAACAAGGTCTATTGTCCTCTGTTCTGTCCTACTCCTGTTCTAATTGTTCATTACTGCCTTAAAGGGACAGTTCCCCAAAAAATTAAATTCTCTCATCATTTACTCACCCTCATGCCATCCCAGATGTGTATGACTTTCTTCGGCAGAACACAAATTAAAATTTGTAGAAGAATATCTCAGCTCTGTAGGTCCATACAATGTAAGTGAATGGTGATCAGACCTTTGTAGCTCCAAAAATCACATAAAGGAAACATAGAAGTAATCCACATAGACTCTGATGGTTAAATCTATATCTTCATAGTGATACAACAGGTGTGAGTGAGAAACAGATAGAAATGTAAGTTTTTTACTCAAAATCTCCACTTTCACTTTTACATCTGAAAGTCACATGTGGTGCCTGTGTAGTTTCACTTTCACATCTGAAATTGAAAGTTAAAGTGGAGATTTAGAGTAAAAAAAAAGGACTTAAATATTGTTCTGTTTCTCACCCACACTTATATCTGAAGGAATGGATTTAAACATTCTAGTCAGATGGATTACTTTTGTTTCCTTTGTGTAATTTTTTGGAGCTACAAATGTCTGATCATTATTCACTTGTATTGTATGTACCTACAGAGCTGAGATATTCTTCTAAAAATCTTCATCTGTGTTCTGCAAAAGAAAGTTATACACATCTGGGATGGCATGAGGGTGGGTAAATAATGAGAGAATTTTCATTTTTGGGTGAAGTATCCCTTTAAGATATTCTAAAGGTGATTTAAATCATTAGGCCTGTGTCCTGCTGAACTATTATCATTCTTGTCCAAGTAAACTGTCTAAACAAATGCATGCAAATACAGTCTCCAGTTACTTTTTGTGGTGTGGGGGATTTTGCCTAGTGAAAATGCTGAAAGGCTAGTGACTTTGGAATACCACTAATCAAAGTTGCTGGTGAGCCAGAAAGTTAATGTCAAGCCCTGGTTATCATACACTGATTTCTATTAATGAATTGTTATTAATACAAAATTTCACATTGAAACCATCCACAACATTCAAAACGGCAGGGATTTATTTTTATTTTTTTCATAGGCAAGCACTACTGATATTTTCTTTTTTTCACAAAATGTAAATCTAGTTTGAATTTTTTCAGTGGGCCTCACTTAAGGAAAAAACAAAAAACAAACAAAAACAAAAAACAGAACCTTACACAAAAGGATTGATTAAATATGAATAGCATTTCATAATAAAGGCAATTGAGCTGGCTTTCTGTGCACATGTGTTGTTTTCCTTCAACTCTAAATCAGACATTGTAAACATTGGCTTTTTCATTCAGTTTATCGTGCTGTGATGGGAAAGTTACAGTTCACCCTTTATGTTCTCTATTACCTAGGAGAGCTGCGTTTTGTCCATCCTTATCTGTTTTATACGTTTTCATAAACATTTTGGTGTTAATAATTAATGTGCTTGATATTTAGTCCATCATTAAATCACATATTATAGGAACTGTGGAAGTATACTCGAGTGACTATGCCAGTAATGTACAATAGATATTAACCAGTGGTTTCTCTTATTGAGGACCGTCTATATTGCAGAGAGATTTATGGTGGAGAAGCATCAGATGAACAGCATTAACATTATTGATTCAGAGGTAGAATTTGCAACTGAACATTGGAGCACTATAGGGCCCACTTGAAGTAGGAATAATGATATTGTTATTTAACCATCTGATCAGAAAGGTGAGCTTGCCTTGTCCAACTTTTGTCTTTAACTACTATGCACTTACATTAAGCATTTGATATACAGTATGCAATAATTGTATATAGTACATGCTATTACACTGTATATGGATTAAAGGTGGGTCGCTAGATGGTAAACTTGTAAACTACTTCCCTACCCTAAATGAATAGTTCACCCAAAAATGAAAGTTCTGTCATCATTTACTCCCCCTTATGTAGTTCCAAACCCAGTGACCGAGAACAAATCAAATATGGCAACACGTCAATAATATCAAACCTCATAGGTTCTTGTGTCATGGCGTTTAGTCACAAGTGCAAGAAGCAATGAGGTTTGATGTTATTGACATGTTGGCATTTGATCTGTGTTTACAAATATCATGCTTCATTTGCACAAGATGATCAATGATTTGATTTGGTTTGAGAGTGAATAATGACTTTAATATCAGTCTGTTCATCATACGAAGTGATCGTATGTCTTTAGAAGACATGGAATATGATGCATGAGTCACATGGACTACTTTAATGGCACTTTTTGATGCTGTTTTAAGCTTAAAATGAGTCACTATGAACTGTTTTTGTATTGAAATAAGCGAATGGAACATCTTTTAAAATTCATCCTTTTGTATTCCGGAGAAGAAATAAAATCCTATTTGTTTGGAATGACATAAGTTTCATTTTTGGATTAAATATTTCTTGTAATATATCTGGTATATACAGTATATATAACTTTGGTAGCAGGTAATGTAAATCTTGTGATAGTTTCGCCAAACAATGTATTTGTATACAATAAGTATATCAAATGCTTTTTTTTTGTAAGCACATAGTAGTTAAAGACACCTAATATACTGTAATGTGGGACTGGAGAGCTTGTGAATTTCGATACAAGATTAAATATATTTTTAGCATTGTTCTAAAGTGAAATAACATCCCTCTTTTAAGTTTACCTCAAGCGTGCAACTGTGAGCATGTAGTATGATGGCTGGATACCTGAGCTTACAGTATGTTACAGTGTTTCGTGTTTGGACGTGTATTTCCACTTTATCATTCACGCTCTTTGGGTTTGATCTTTGTTTGATCATCTGATTGGAAAGCTGTTCGATTTTGGCCAGTCTAAAAAATGTGTTTGCGAAATTCCACTTACTGATAATAGAGACAGTTTACCATTTGTTTATTTAATACCTGTGCTACCCATATAAAACCCAGTTTGACCTACTTTATTAAGCCATAAATCAGTCTGATCTTATGAAATTTATGTGACCATGGCAACATTTTTGAAAAAACAAATTACGTGCTTCATTACACGTTTCGCTGCAGTTTCCTAGTGAAATGTCCAGCGGGAGGCGCCAAATGCAAGTGAAATTGTGTCATAACCAGAAAAAGTTTTTAAGGTGAATATTAGATGGAGGTTTTAATGAGTAAAGTGTACAACCCTGACCTAAAACTTTAATGTAAACCTAACAGATAGTGTCCTAAAAGCAAATCAAAGGTGAACAAAACAGACATTATTACCTTAAACCAACACCTAAACCTAACCGTTATTGCTGTAAAAGCAAATGTGACATGAAAAGCACATTTTCAGAAGCAACCATGTCATTTCGTGTCGCTTATATTACACTTTCGTTTCACATCTCATCTTGCGTTCTTATCTGGTCTATGAACTGTGGTCGTCCTAGTCCAAAGTCGAACACTCTATCAGGCAGCCGTGGCCTGTGCATTTTAAGTCTAGGCCTTCAGTATGATTCATGTCATTAAGAAAACACAGTTTCACAAAGAATAAGACACCGTATGCCATCATACATTACGTGGCAGCCAACTAATAATACCAGCTGACATTTTAAAAACACATCCACGCATGAAAGCCAGAACCAAGGAGGGCTAATACCAAGAAAAAATGTCTAAAAATATTTGCGATTTAAATTTTGCTTGCAATAAATTTTGTTTCGTCAGGGTACACGGTTATTTATCAAAACTTGATCCGACACTGAATCAGAATCAGAATCAGAATCAGCTTTATTGCCAAGTATGCTTACACATACAAGGAATTTGTCTTGGTGACAGGAGCTTCCAGTGTACAACAATACAAAAACAATACAAAAACAGCAGCAAGACATAGATAAAAATAAAAAAATAGAAAATAGTTATACACATACGTACATACATACACACATACATAGTGCAATCTAATGCAAATCTGTTATCTGTTATGTACAGTGCAAATACAAATCTGTTATGTACAGTGCAAATGTTTTTTTTTTTTTTTTTTTTTTCCAGAGGAATGAAACAGCAGAAGAGGTTGGATGTGTTGGATAAATATAAAAAAAGACTAAACTGTGTATTGCACATTAATTATTTCTCAATGGGGCAATTTAACTGTTCATGAGATGGATAGCCTGAGGGAAAAAACTGTTCCTGTGCCTGACGGTTCTGGTGCCCAGAGCTCTGAAGCGTCGGCCAAAAGGCAACAGTTCAAAAAGTTAATGGGCAGGGTGAGTGGGGTCCAGAGTGATTTTTCCAGCCTTTTTCCTCACTCTGGAAGTGAATAGTTCTTGAAGGGTGGGCAGGGGGCAACCAATAATCCTCTCAGCAGTCCGAATTGACCTTTGTAGTTTTCTGATGTCTGATTTTGTAGCTGAACCAAACCAGACAGTTATTGAAGTACAGAGGACAGACTCAATGACTGCTGAGTAGAACTGTATCAGCAGCGCCTGTGGCAGGTTGAACTTCCTCAGCTGGCGAAGGAAATACAACCTCTGCTGGGCCTTTTTCACAATGGAGTCAATGTGGGTCTCCCACTTCAGGTTCTGTGAGATGGTAGTGCCCAGGAACCTGAATGACTCCACTGCTGCCACAGTGCTGTTTAGAATGGAGAGGGGGGTCAGTGTTGGAGTGTTCCTCCTAAAGTCCACAATCATCTCCACCATTTTGAGCGTGTTCATTCAAGGTTGTTTTGAATGCACCAGACAGCCAGCTGTTCAGCCTCCATTCTGTATGCAGACTCATCGTCATCTCGGATGAGGCCGATGACAGTGGTGTCGTCTGCAAACTTCAAGAGCTTGACAGAGGAGCAAACAGCCTAATTTACACTTAGAAAACTCTTGATGTTGCTATAACAATGCAAAAAGCACTTACCAATTTGCTTGAAGTGAAAATCAGCCCCCATTTCCTGTTTAATTAATCAATTGCACGATCATGCAGAACATCTTAGGTTTTTAAATCCATAAGGATCTCTTTCTCAATGGTGATGTGGCAGTGATAGCCAACTCATCAGCAAGATCTCACGCTCTTCGCTTTCAGATTACGTAAATCACTTAAAAGCGTGATTGCGTCACTCAAGGCCAGCTAGAAGGCCTAGATAGGGACATATCCTAAAGACCACACCCACCAAGAACAAATAAATCAATCTGATTGGCTGATGAATCTGACAATCTGACTTTAGATGCCTATTCAGTGTTGAGGGATTCTGCAGAAATTCTGAAGGCCTGACGGGATGGAGCTCAGACTCACGCAGTGCTTTGGCTAAGGAGCATGGCTTCGGGCATGTAATTTGTGAAACAATTGTCACACTTCGCTTGTAAGCATTGAGGAATAATTTCTGATTGGATAAACTTTTTGTTTTTTGCTATTCGTTTGTAGATGAATTAGGAGTAGAAAGCGATTGAAAATACATAGGCAAAAAGGTCAATGAGAATGAAAGGATGAAAAAATATTTATTTATTAGGCATGTTACACCAGCAGAGAAGGCTTTGCTGGCCCTGAGAAATTGCCATTGCTATCAGGTGAGCTACCGCGCAAGCGATTCATGTTGGAATTAGTGTGTAAATGTAGGTGGGTCTGTAATACAGAGGATAAAATGTATCATTTTTCAAATGATGCGTAGTAGTAAAAATATTTGATTGCAGTGTGTGAATAATAGAATGAAAAATAAGAGTTAAAGTCATAATCAGCCATTGTAGTCGGGATTTATGTGAAAGTGAACAAAACGCACAGTTGTTGTAGCCCCTCTAGTGTTCATTTAAACAGGAAACTGCTGCGCAGCATTGAATGCGGCACATAAAAGTCAGTTTGCAAAAATATATGTTCATTCTATGAGACTAGGTTGCCAAATATAACCTGCATGTTTTGACAGTGGCGGTTCTTGCATGGCGTATACAGTGCATCCGGAAAGTATTCACAGCACTTTTTCCACATTTTGTTATGTTACAGCCTTATTCCAAAATGGATTAAATTCATTATTTTCCTCAAAATTCTACAAACAATACCCCATAATGTCAGCGTGAAAGAAGTTTGTTTGAAATCTTTGCAAATTTATTAAAAATAAAAAATGAAAAAAATCACATGTACCTAAGTATTCACAGCCTTTGCTCAATACTTTGCTGAAGCACCTTTGGCACCAATTACAGCCTCAAGTCTTTTGAGTATGATGCTACAAGCTTGGCACACCTATTTTGGGGCAGTTTCTCCCATTCTTCTTTGCAGGACCTCTCAAGCTCCATCGGGTTGGATGGGGAGCGTCGGTGCACAGCCATTTTCAGACCTCTCCAGAGATGTTCAATCGGGTTCAAGTCTGGGCTCTGGCTGGGCCACTCAAGGACATTCACAGAGTTGTCCCATAGCCACTCCTTTGTTATCTTGGCTGTGTGCTTAGGGTCGTTGTCCTGTTGGAAGATGAACCTTCGCCCCAGTCTGAGGTCCAGAGCGCTCTGGAGCAGGTTTTCATCAAGGATGTCTCTGTACATTGCTGCATTTATCTTTCCCTCGATCCTGACTAGACTCCCAGTTCCTGCCGCTGAAAAACATC